>NW_024104433.1:600000-866820 GCF_003945595.2 Pipra filicauda
TCCTAGCAGAGTTATTTATGTAATGATAGCATGATTAAAAGGTGTTCTGTGCTGAAACTAAGATTAATAACAGCAAAAACTATTTATCTGATGTACATTACAATTCCACTAACCTATAAAGGCACATCAGATGCAGTAAATTTGATTAATACATGTGTTATGCTGTTCTTAGCACATACTTTCCTCTTTGTAACCCTTAGTCATTAACTTCTAGCTGTTGCTGGTATATATTGCACCAGTTTATAAGCAGTACCTTCCATTCCAGTGTCATTGACTATTGAACAAAAAAGAAAAAGGGTTTGGTTGTAATAAGCAGAAGTGCTCTACCAAGTCAATAGGTATTGACTGGGGCAATAACAAATTCTCCTGTTCATTACAAATGAGAGCTTTTATCTGGTGCTACCAGCTAAGCAGATGTTAACTTTTAAATTATGTTGTGTTCAAAATTGCTGTGTAATATGTACTGTACAGGATGAAAAAAAGTGAAACTAAGCCTGTTCAAAAGTAGGTCTGAAACAGAGGTTTAATTCCTTTTTCTTATTACTTCATTTCTCATTTGTCCTAACCACAGTCCCTAATCACAGAGAGCAGTAGGCAGAAAGTTGCTGTAGCACAAGCTCTCTGCTAGCAGAGAGTTCATTTCAAGGGCAATTTGCTGGGCCAAGGCAGATACACCATAGCACAGAATCTGGATCTGAGCACTCACTTGTATTGCTGATCAGAGGTCACAGGGAAAACTTTATTCCTGTTAGGTTTCTTTTGGCAACACCATTCCTTGCATGGTTTGCCATAAAAGGGCTGCTCATTGCCTTGCAAATTTATCATAGGTGCTTAGGCACTTTATGTAAACATCCATAAATGTTAGTGTTTATGGATTTAATACAGTGATAATTTTTGGATCTCTTCTTGGGTGTTTCAGGGCATGCTCTGATCAGTTTTATGTCCTTGGCCAAGCTGCTGCTATTTCAATAACAAGTATAGGAAAAATAACTTCTTTCTCCAGTACAAACATATGTGACCATCATTGAAAGCTGGGCTATGCAGAAAATGTCTTCCACTCCTACATCCTGTTGAAGCCTGTGTTGCAGATTTCCTATTAAAAGTCTGTAAAATAAATTAAAGCAAACATCTGACAGCATAACTATATCTACATGAAAAATGGTCTCTGACTATTGTAACTGTACTAGAGGAAATCCAGCCTGGAATCTGGAGTTAGTTTAGCTTGATGGTATCTTACACAGCAGTTTAAAGCACAGCCTAATCAGTGCTATGTAATACTGTGTCAATATGAAATATCAAGGTATGAGAGGGCTTTATTATATTTATAACCTGTTTGTTCCCCTTCCCCTCAAGCTTTACCCTAAATAACTTTCAGTTGTTAAAAGTGATCTATGAGGAATTGTTTCTGTTTCCAAATTTTGACTACTGGAGGATTTGCACCTGTCACACATACAACAGTAATCTTTTTAAGGTGTTCATTTTCTTTACCACCAATATGGATATTGATATTCTCCAGAAGAATTTTCAGAAAAGTCCCAAAATGAAGCTAAATGAAGACAGCACCTAGGCTTTTGGTTCTGTGTAAACTCACATTCTCAAACACTGAGCCTGGGTTTGGAATGACACTTCCAACTCCCTTATTGTCTCCTCACTGTTTTGATTTAGTGGCTTTCAAATTGTGAATGCAATTCCAGCTCTGAAATCTTTAGTCAGTCATCTAGCAGATTGAATTCAAAGCTTTAATCATTAATTTTCTTTTTAAATTATTGTATATAACCTGTTCAGTGCAACAAAAGCCCTAAAATCAGTGCACCTTACCTTGTCCACAAGGAAGGCAAAGCAGCATCATGATCCTTTTTCACTACAATTTACTGTATGTAGCTCTTCATATCTGACCCCTTTTTCATTTTTCAAAAATGCGGGACATAATGAATTCATTTTTTTCAGCCAAGACATTGTGCTCTGGGCCTTTGAGCCCTTAGTGTAATGAATCTAATGTTGCCCTTTTCTGCAACCTGTTAACAGGTTGAAACTATCAAGTGGAGTTGAGAATTCCTTTGAGAAGGCGAAATATTTTCCAGAACGTGTGTTTGTTATACACATAATTTGGGGTTTATACAAAAGGATTGAGGAAAATTTGTGGCAGTATTTGAAATATCCTTGCCTTGGTCATGTACTCCCAGGAAGTGTGATTCTGCAGTTTAAATGCTGACCTTTTAAGAGCCAAGTTGTGACTATTTGACATAGGCTGGACCATGATAGCTTAGAAAATATGATTATGATCATACACAAAAAGACAGGACCTACATTACAGTATTTATCATGCAATTCTGAAAAGTAAAACCTTTTGGACCAGCAGAAAACATATGATGTTAACAAATTCCATGTTAGCATTATAGGTTACACAACACAGTGTAACCTATTTCAAATCTTACATTTTCATCTGTCAGTAGTCTCAGTACACCACTGAAACACTAAGAGCATCTGCAGGCACAGATGTGCTTGCTGGAGGCCAAAATGTCTTCAAATCCACTCCTTGAACCCACGTCAGGCACTTGCACCTGCCTTATGCAACACAGGAGGGTATGAAGATATTATTCATCCATGGATATCTTCCATTCTGATTGTGGGCAATCCACTGTGACACAAAACAAGGGTGACACTATGTGTGTGTCATATTAGCCAGTGGGCTTTACATAAAGCTGAATTTGTCTGATGAACCATATTGTAGTTATGCACATAATGATAGATAAAACAGCAGGATTTCAGTCGTATCACAAATTTTTCAGTAAGTGGAGCTGTAAATTTGAATTTGGCTCACTCCCTTTATTTTTCTTCGTGTCCTATTTCATGGATAAATATCACAACACATTACTGAATTCAATGTTGCTGTGGTGAGCAAATTAACACAAAACCTACATTGTTAGCCAAGTTTAGGAGACCAATTTATTAGAATATCATCCAAAACAAAGAGCTGAAAGTTAGAGCTCTGCACATGATTGCTGTTAACACAGACAAAACTCGGTATCTGTAGCCTTCTTGTCAAATAGGTTACCCTTCATGACTGGTACTCGAAGAACATAATTAATGTTGATAGTACTGAGCTATTTTTACACACACATGCATGTGTGTGAACATTTCAAATAACACTGGCAAACTACCATGCATCCATTTTTTGAAGGTTGCTGGCAAAAATTAAGAATACACAATACTTGTTCTCCTGAATGACACATGCTTAGAAGAAGTTGGCTTTTAAACCTCAGGAAAAATTAAATTTGTCTTTCAGGTATTGCATTCTGAGAAACTTTTTTCACAAAAATCAAGGGGCCATTACAGTTTCCTGCAGTTCAGATCAGTCACATTTCTGTGTTCTGCTTTTCTCTTTTGCAGTTAGGAAGCTGTACATTATACCTGCCAATTCTGCTGCAGCATCTTTCACAGGATGATAAGCAATGAAGAACAAGCATATTGTCAGACAGTAAAACAAGCACCTTGTTAGCAGCAGCTTAATCTGCCCATGATCCACTATCTAACATGCTGAACTTCTACAATTCTGCTTTTATAGGTTACATCTGAGAAACAGGATTTCACTTTCTTCAGGATCCTTTGCCTATAGATGTTCTGTACTCAGACATGCAGGACCTGGCTTTCAAAGATATTTAGATGCTTTGATGGGAGATGTGGTTCTAGTAGAAAAACAGATGACAAAAATCGTTCCTACTAACAGCCATAAAAAGATAAAGCCCTGTAGATGAGATATGTCCAGACTATTTTTTTCTTTTCTTTTAAAGAAAAGAAATTCACAGTCATGAATTTCCATAATTAGCATCATTATTAACCACAAATGATTGCATTTCCATACATCTACTGAATAAAATATGCAGTTTCTTCCTCCACCACGAAAGTAGAGAAGAATATGGTACAAAAAGTTAAAGGGCAAGAGTGTGTAGGAGGCATTTGAAGGGTTGGGGCTTTTTTAACAACTGCAACCAGAAGATTCAGTGAATAACAGGGGGAGACAAGATTGCACTCTGCTGACAGATTTGCTGCATGCCATGGCTGATCCGTTGCCTGTGAAGGAAAACCATATAAGCAATGATGAGAGAAATTATAAATGACAATGGCAATTGCAGCTGACAGTTAAAGGAGTGAGGGGGTTAAAGAGTGTATATAAAGCAACCAATAAATCCCAATTCACAAGTTGTACTTGGTTGATTTATTTTGATAACTGTACATTTATTTCTTCTTCTGTGTATAGGCAAAAACAGGCTAGTAAATGTACATGTAATTGAGCACTGGTAAAGACCTGTTGCAACTTTATTTTTGCTAAATCTTTGCTGGGAATGAGGTGTTCTCACTGAATTGATACCAAGACCTGCTGAGTTTGAGAGTAATTGCTAATGATGGCTAAGAAGGGTTCTGCTGTATTTTAGAGCCCAGCAAAGTCAGATTATATCAGAAGCATTATTTGGTAAACTTCAGTCTAATTGTTAAATATTACAGTATGTTCAAAATTGAAGCATGGTTGTGTTCTTTTAAAAGGCAAATTAAATAAACTTTGCACCATTTTTCAACAATAAATCATTCTCTTGTAATTCACGGAATATTCAGCATTGAGCTGTGAAGGATACTGAGAGGTCACCTGGGCCATCTTCCTGCCCCAAGGCACAGTCAATTACATTTAAACTAGTCTGGATAGACTTGCCTATCCTATTCTCTGAAACCTTTCCTGGTGAAGATTCCATAGCCTCCCTGGGCAAAGCTGAGTGTTTAACTGTTCTCGTACTTAACCTTCCTAGTGTTAAATTGAATTATTTTTCTTACTGCACCTTAAAGCCATTAACTCTTTTCCTGTCTGTGGTGGAACAGTTTGTGCCTTTCCTCTTTGCAGCAATATTTTACGTTTGTAGACCATTATAATGTCTTTACTGTCTTCAGTAAGTCAACCAGATTCTGTCAGGTTTTTCTTCATGGTGTATGTTTGCGTGACCTTTGGTCATTCTTAATGCTTTCCTTTGGATTCTTTCCAGTCCATTAATATCTTGTCTGAAGTATGGGTAAAGCATGGCTTTCAAGAGTGGATACAGTTGATGCTGAACCTTGCCTTCCACTAACAAGCAGGAAATAACTGTTTTAAATGTAAACTTTGTTACTCATCTCTAAATACCTGTGGTTTTCAATAGCAACCATAATTGGGTTTTATTTTGATTTATTGTTACCCGTGGATCCTCCTCTGCGAAACAGCTGGCTGGTAGTCTTTCCTTGTGTGGTTCTTTGCTGCCATCTCAACTGACCTGCTTTGTCTTCCAGAATTTTGTTCTGTGTTTTCTCACACATTTCCTTGGCATACCAAGGAATTTTGCTGTCTTTATCAGATTTAGAAACACACTCTTAGTTCCAGCATTTGCGTAATTAAGGAGAAACCAGTACAGTGCCCAAAGTTCTGGACCATCCTATTTGTATCCTTCCAGGCTGATGGGGAACCACTGAAGGCAGTTTCCCAGCTGTTATTACCCTGACTGTGCTGCAGTTTCATCAGAAATTTCCTGGGGAAATCTGAGAAAAGTACTAAGGAAAAAGAATTAAATCACAGAGTGCAATTTACAATATGAAAAATTATGTGATGTAATATAGTCAGGACTGAAATCTCATTGCCTCAGACTAATTTACTTAATACATTTCTTTCTTTTGTGCTGCCATTAGTCTCTTAGTTTCTGGTTGTACTTCTTGTACTAAAAAGAATGAAAGAGTGGCAATAAAGGTACTGTAGGCTGCAGTGATATGAGTTAAAACAATGTACCAGGAAGGCTATCACAGGTAGGGGAATGTATATCTATATTTTCGTGGATTACAGTTGATTCTTAAAAAGAAGCTGAGATGTGTCTTGGTTAGGATAGAAGCCTTGTCATACCAAGTTTTACCTGTTTCATGATCATTTGAGTTAATATGTTATACTCAGACTGCATTTGTATGGGATAAATCTAGATTAGAGATTAGATATCAAAATATTAGAGATAATTCCATGTTTTTGTCCCATGGCAGATGCTGGGTTTAGGTCCATGTGTGATACCAAGGAACACAGATTTCCCTTGAGGTGACAAGATGAAAGATGGAGACATAATCATGGTGACTAAGTCCCCATTGTTTCTTTTTTTAGGAGAAACTGCTGCCATTTTTACCAGCTTAACTAAATTCAAACTTACATGAGTGTATCAAAATAATAATGTATCCCTGATGCTTTTGATTTGATGCAGCTATTCTCAGTGTATTATCTTAATGCTGCCTAAAGTTTGCTTGTGCACGAAGAGTTCTTTTTCTCCCTCACAGTGTTGTTTGTGTTTGTCTGATGCTTTGGATAAGCCTTACATGTGTGAACAGGGGTTATTGTGGGGATTTACATGTTTGTCATAGAATCACAGAATCATTTAGGTTGGAAAAGACCTTTCAGATCATAAATTCCAAATGTATTTATGAAGTGTTTAGAAATCCAGGAGGCAAAATGCTATTGAACCCATAATCATTACAACTGAAGAATTTAATAATGCTGAAATCTGATTACAGAAGAGTTGTCCAATGTAGTGAGTGTTATAAATAATATTAATCCATTGGATTTGAGGCTTCTGAGAATGGAAGTATGTATCTTGGTACTTCTGCAAAACCCAGAAATGCATGTTTCGTTGAAGTAAACAGGTACAAAATAGCAATTAGATTTTTATTGATAAGTTAAGATCCTTTAACTTTTAAAAAATAATGTAAAAGTCTGTGCCAATCCTGAAAACAGAGCACAATTACCTGTTGTTTCTCATATAGGATATTCTGACAAACTTTATGGACCAACAGTATTGGTGTTAGCACTTTCAACCACGTAATGATTCCAGGTTCTAGTTACCAGCTCTCTGACTTACAGCCTTCACAAAATAAATAAGAGAATACAATGTGTAAACATACCTCAGTTCACCTAATATACAAGGTTAAATAGACCAACTTTTATGCTTGAAATTTAATTAACTGGATGAATGTTCAAGTCATAAAAACTGTTCCAGAAAAGCTGTGTCCCTTCTCTGCTTCACATTTCTTTAAATTTTACATTTGTTTGCAAGTATGTGAATTAAGAAATGAAATGAGTAGGTTTTTCTTGCTCTATGTTGTTTAAGGCTACCAGTTCACTTTGCCAAATTTGTGATGAAACGGAACATTCCAGACCAACACCAGTAATTAGCTGAAAGGGCAGTGCTTGCAATGCTCTGCAAGTTAATATGTAAGGACAAGTTATGGTCCATGTATTTACCTAAATGAGAGCAAAATGATCAATGTGATCAATCTCCTGTCACCCCAAAATAGAGAGGCCACCAGTTCCAGGAAAATGCAAGTTCCTCAGATAGTTATGGGAGTGATTGCCCAGATGTGGCACATGGTCTGTCATATAAACCTCTGCCTCAGAAGTTTGTATTGTGATATTTACTACAACTTAAGGGCTCACACCTCAATTTCTAATGGAAGGCAGCAAGCCTGACATATCTTTATTCATATGAAGAAGAAGAATTGAAATACAGATTGGTAATTTTCTCATATACATTATCTGATGTTGTATTTTATAGAAACGTGAGAGTTAGATGTGAGAAAAATAAACCCCTTTGGTTATTTGCAACATCATAATCTTTCTAGTGCAAGGACTGCTATAAACAACTGTAGCTGTGATGCTTTGGATGGGACAGAAAGAGAGCAGAAGCTTCTCTTCATCTCAAACCTGACACATTCTCCTCACACAGGGAACAAAGCACTTGGATGGAATATTGTTAGCTGGGACATGATTCCCACATGCAGATTCATCTTCCAGCATACAGAAGTAAAAACTGATGAAAGTAACCATTTTCAGTGATTAGCCAGAAATCTTTGAAATTTGGACGTGGAACAGTCATATTATGCAGTGAAAATCTGTTCAGACTAGTTTGAGTCATGGTCTGCTGAAAAGTGATGTGTATTTTCTGTGCTGTGCTCTGGAGAACAAGTGGGAACTTTAATGACATAGATTTGTACCTGCCCACTTTGCTTCCTGATCTCACTCAGCATTGCAGCTCCAGCCAAGGCAGATAAATTATTTCTGCTCCCACCATTCTTCCTTCACTGTCACCAACATCCACACAAAATAATACCATCATTTAAACAGTTTTCATCTCTTAAATTGTTTATTCAGAATCTATTAAATGAGCCCATCACTGTCTTCTTCTCCAAATATCTTTTTTTTACTTCCTCTCTACTGAGTCTTGCTGTATCCATTTTGATTGACTATAATTATCTTTCTGATTCTTAATACATACATAGTTCAGGTTCCAGATGAGTAAATAACTTGGATGCAAACTGCTTGAGATCCTTTCCAGAGTCCTGAAGTTTTGGTTAGAAAATCAGTTTGTAAAAAGTACTGCTCCTTAAATCCTTCATTTCTTCGCAGATAAACATAGTGCCTATAAATCAGGAGTAGATGATCAAGCTGTTAAGGGAGACACAATTGAAAGAGAGAAGCAATATGGGAAAAAAAAGTATATTTTTTTAAACACCTTAATAGATGGTGTATTCAGTTTAAATATGTTCTTAATATAAGCACAAAACACTAACGACAATCCTGCAAACACATTTTAAGAGGCAAATGTATTCAGTCAGACATTCCAGAATAGATTCATGACTATATGAATTGGTAAATATTGTCATTTTTTCTACTAAACTTTAACAAGGTAATTTCTGCTGAATAAAATTTGAAAGTAAATAAGTTTAGCTGATGATGATTTTATTTCAATATTTCATCTAGAGAAGCATAGTACAGAATTTTCATAATAGTAGAAATCTGAAAGAAACCATTGTACTGCTGATAGAATTCACATAATTTATTTCCTTTCTCCCTGAAACAACAGAAACTTGTTAATATCTCCGTAGGATGACAATAATTTAACCACTTTGGAAATTAGTCTCCCCTCTTTCCCTTTTCTGCTTTTTTCCTCTCAGCTGTAGTTGAGTACATTCATCAGCATACAAATGCTGTTTTGGTGGTTTAGATAAGATTGGCCATTTACTTCTAATTTTCAATGAATGCCTTTATAAGCATTGAAAAATGTGACTTCATGGCCTTTCTAAACAATTACTGCCCAGTATCCATTTTGCCAGAATGGCTGTTGCCAAAACTACCACAGGGAAGATGAGAGAGGTTTTACCACATGGCATCCCCACTGAACACCAAGTGGTCTTTGAGCTTGAGAGAAAATCCTCTGAATACACTGATACCAACAAGGAGGTGATTAACAAGCACAGCTAATTGTCTTTGGTCAGTAGCATTTTCCAAAAACAAGAGAGCAGAATTCCTCTCCATGTTCCTTAGCCCATCAGAGAGATGCAGGAGCTGCCTACAGCCTGGCTTTTAACCTGGTTCCTCAGGTGTGGTCTGGGACACCCTCATTAGCAAAGAGGGGTTTTTGTGTGACACGTAGATCTGTAAGTGTAAACCAGCATGTTCCCCCAAGGTCACAATTGTGCTCATGACAACAATCTTTCCACTTCTAACCTTGGCATCGTTTGAGGGGGTCATTTGGTGTTTGTAACCAAAAAGAAAATCAAAGCTGTGTGCTTAATTTCATTGATATTGCTGAACTGTGAATTGTGAATGGTTCATATGTGAATAGAAAGAAATCCTCACCCAGGATTCTGATTTTTTTAACAAAAAAATCCCTTTTTGTCAGTTGACTCTCTAGAACCTTAGCCCCAGGTGTTTTTCTTTACTGAAAACTGAAAACTCTTTTTCAGTGATACTAATTGCTGTCTAGAAGTGGAGAGCTTTTATCTCCTACCCCTTGTTCATACTGTTACAGAATAGCAAGGCTAAAAGAGTAGATAATCAGAGCTTTCATTGCAGAACTCGGGCTGCATGAATACATTCTTCTTCAGATGTCAACCATGAAAAGCTCTTTCACTCATTAAATTAAAAGTTACGGCATTTTTAAACATGAAGTACAAAATTAAAACTCAGTCTCTTTTTATGGAAATGCCATGAAAATAGATACCTGAAAATTGAAAAGCCCCTGGAACTTCTTAACCACCCCATTTGTAAGACCCCATCAACATTTCACATAGAGGTTTCTGTCTTAAAGGATGAAGAATTCCATATGATAACAATACTTAGACTTTACTCCGCATTTTTCCTTCCAAAATCACAAAAAATGGGTGATCAAAAGACGACTGAAATGGAATTCATAATGTTAATTATTAATGGATTAATAATTCCCTAAAATCATGATGAATACAAAATGAATCACAAAGATTTTGGCCAATATTGCAGGCTTTGTTTTTCATGTATTCTATAATTAAACCTGTATTTTTAAAGTATTTTTTTCCCAGCTAGCTTGATAATCCATGCATGATGAAGAAATCCAAAGGTACATCATACAATGCTTGTAGCAGGGTTCTGGGTATCATGCAAAACTATAAATACATGAAGATTTCAGAGTTCTTGTTTAGCATTGTGCTAAAGCTATTTTCGGTCTAGCACTGACTGAAAAACACTTATTTAGTAGACAGCTTAAGCATACGGTGGTTGTTTTATCCCACAGAAACACAGTATTTCCAATTACTATTCCATTAAGACTATGAAGATGATTCAACACAGCAGTTGTTATTGCTGTTAAAAGCCTTAATCATATTAATGTTGTCACACCAGTCTTCTCAGCAAACCAGGACTTCAGTGTGCATTGACATTTAACACATCCCAAAATAAATGGCTATAATGTTTGGAGAACTCTTTTCAAGCAATTCCCTCATTTTTTTCCCCCCAAATCTCCTGTTTGTATAGAAGCAGAGAGGGAAATTAAATTAGATGTTAATATTCTCCCCAGATATTCTGGAACTTACCTCAATTCCTCCTTAGGAATTGCAAGCTTCTCTCAGCATTTGCTTTTTGTCCCAGAGAAGTCGTAAGTAAAGCCAAAACTTTTTATAATTGAGGGTTTCTAAAATAGTCTCAGTCTATGTAAATATTCCTAACTCTGGATTTATTACCATCTGCCAGTCAAGGAATGAGAGAACTCCTGCACTTCAGGTTTGTAGGAGAGCACTGCCTTTCACGAGGATCTCAAGGTTAAACTCACCAGGATTGGAGACCTGAACGGTAGCTTTGCCCTGCTTATCTTTGCTCTGTTTATCTTCTCCATGTTCCCAGATAGACCCCATAAATTTAACTCTGGAGCAGAGATTAGGGGACCTGACACAGAAGAGCAGGCCTTTCAAAATGTTTTCACCAAGAACTAAGTTATAATGGTCTGCTCCTCCGAAATGAGGCCAAAACACGTGAATTATTTATTATTTCCAAACCAATACAATAAAGGAAATTCAGAGTTAAAATCAAGCTGAAGAGTAAACCCCAAAAGCATGAAAATAGATAATCCAGACACCTAAATTACTTACTGTGTCATGCAAAACATTGCTCAGCCAAAGGCAGTCAAATACCTGTGAGTTCTCAAAAGTTCTTTGAGGAATGACAGAACTATTTGTGACTGCACAGGTATGATGTCATTTACTCTGGTGGAATCTGGGGAAACCAAACCTGACTACCCTTTGAAAATTCCCTGCTGAACATGAGAGTATAAATTTCCTTCTGCACAGCATGATGCAGGTTTGGTTTTACCAGCTTAGGAACCCCAGAGCAGAATGAAGCCTTCAAAAGTGTTCATTGTGCTGTTTGCAAGGTAATGTGGATATTTTCACATGATTCAGTTGGACTGGAGTCACTCCAGAGGTCCTTTCCAACATCAGTGATTCTGTGTTCTGGGACTGCAATAGCACAGTCCCAGACAGTAAGCACAGTCATTTTTGTTAATTGTTATTATACTCTAATATTTTATGATGTATATTGCAAAAATTGTTTAGTGATCTTCAAAATCAGATTTTCCAAAACCCTATAAGTTATGTGGGTAAAAATTTAGGCACACTAATCTGTCACCTTTGCTTGCATGTGTCAAAAAGCTCAAAAATAAAATAAAAACATATTCTAAATCTCCAGATTAATTCATTCAAAATAGTTAAAATTAACTGTATAGATTCATGTTTCTTGAATGTACTGAAAACATGATCCAACAAACTCATAAGGGATAATTTTTAGCCCTGCTTCTGATCTTCTTTTTTTTTCCATTTCAAGACAAGCCTTTTGAATGCTTTAGAAATTGTATTCTGACTTCATAATTTCAAGGTTTTATAAAGCCATTCCTTGTAAAAACCTTTCATATGTTCCCCCTCCTTATAAAAACCCTCCATATGTTCCCCCATAAAAGATTATGAACTAATGTTCAATTCCTGGTGGTCTAGGAAGGATAAATCAATAAAATCATGTGAGAGGAAAGTTGACTGGTTTTCAGCAGTTTCCATAATGGATATATTACAAATAATTTTAGAAAAAAATGCTCTAACCCTTCTTCTGGCTTCCCTGAGGAAACACTAGCAACAAAAAAACCCAGGCTTTATTTTAGAATTGAAGGTGCCTGTAACAGAAGTCAGCCTTCTCCCAGACATTAAGTGATAGAATTGGATAATGCCTCTATGCAGAAGCAGGAAAACTCTTTGTGCATTCTGTCCTCTGGTATTTCATTACTAAACGTTCAGTCTCACCTGCCCAAGAATGCAATGTAGGAGTGAAAACAGACAGTTGCTTCCTGCCAAACAATGTAAAAGCTCATTATAGCCCATTTACTCACTTCCCCAAAGCCTTCATCTGCAAAGTTCCTAAGCATTTTCTTTTAGTTGGGTTTTACAATCCCTGCATGAAAAGCATCAAGATAACTGACTACATAGAAAAAAAAAATACCAGTGTATTTTTTTACATCAAATACACTATCTATTTTTTTTCTTTTTCCCAACTCTAAACAAAAGAATGAGAAAAGAATGAAAGACTAAAGTTTTATTTTCATGGTACTAGTAAAGAGATGGTACTAGTAAAATGAAATAACTGACAGTAATTTTGACCTCTCTAGAACTTCTCATTTCAGTTTATTAATTTAAGCAGCCAAAAGAGCTACTTTTGAATTTGAAGCTGTCAGATGCTGAAAAGTTCACAGCAGCTGAAATGGTCAGTTCCACCCGCAGAAAGTGTTGAATCAGTTCCAAGTGTAATAGATAAGAAAAAACAGCAATTACAAAGAACAGGGCTGAAGGGCAGTCTGCATTTTCAGTATGTTTTCTGATAACCTACTGTAGCCATGTCATTAGACATAATGCAGAGATTCTAGAAACATTCTCCTTTTTAAAAGCAAATCTTCACAAGCTGCACTAAGATCCCATGGTACAATGTCGCTGATAAGTGTCAGAACGGCCAAAGCGACACAAAAAAAAAGGTTCCAGCAAAGTTTATTCCAAGAAAAAAGCAGGGACCCCCGGGGCTGCTGCGCAGCCCCTTAAGTACAGTTTTTGAACACACGTAATGCACATGGATAGGACAGTTCAAACTTTCACACCAGAATTCTTACAGCTAATAGGTGCATTTTCTAAACTCTACTTTCTCACAACAACTTTGCTCTTTCTCAAAACAGCCCAGTTCTTTCCCACAACAGTCCCGAGCACCTGCTCTTATTTTTCTCTCATGTTGATGTTTTTCCCAACCACTCTCGTTCAAAACAGGTCCTTGTTCTCATGAGACAGTGCTCCTGTTCTCATGAGACAGTGTTCTCTGTTCCCACGGGACAGCTTCTTCAGGGTGCATCAGTATGTTGTCAGGATCAGGGCCTCCATTTTCAGTCCTCTCTTTTCAGTCCATCTCAGGGGTATACTTTGATCTGGTCAACATCTATTGCTTCGTCAGTATGTGCCAAGGTGCCGACAGACCCGCTGTCACCCGTGACAGTACAATTTGCTATAGTGGGGAAAAAAAAAAAAAGATTAGTTTGCTCCCAGGGAAGCTCAGGGACTGTGGCACAAACGGAACAAACTGATAGCCCAGCCTGTCTGTACCTGCACAACTTAGCAGATTCAGATGCCATCCCAGTTAGTCCTGTGGGCCCAGAGACTGCCATGGCATCCAGTCAAGTTCTGCTGATGGCAGAGGGACAAAGAAACCAGCAGCTGGTGAGGAGGACAGGGTGGCACGTGGGCCTCTGAGAACAGCCAGTGCTGTGCTGGCACTATATGGGTGCAAAACTCATGGGAATTGGTGAGAAAGTTCCTCAGTAGCAAAAATAATGGGTCAGTTTAAGATTTCTTTGCTCACTCAGTCCCTGAGAGTTTTAAAGCATGAGTTGGTTGCTTTTAAATGCTTTTACTGTAGCCCACAAGGGCCCCTCCACCCCCTGTTCAAACATTCACTCTAGTCCACTGTGTTCCCACAAGTGTTGCACCAGGGGTGTTTGGTGCCGTTCTCTCCATCCCTCCATCCATCCACCCACCCACCCACCCACCCATCCATCTGTCCAAAGGCAGAACTCCCCTCCACTGTAGATCCAGGACTCTCCAGCACAGCTCTGTCACTGGCCAAGGCTGTGGGATGTGCCTGTGGTGTGAGGGGACATGGCTGTTTCTCCTGGCTGGCCACGCTGTCACCACGCCGTGCTAATAAATGGGTGTGAATTAATGGATGTGCTCTGGAGCTGAACTAAGCATATGGATTTCCTTTACCCAGCCATCTCTACTCCTGCCCTTCTGCTCAGTGTGATAATATGCTACTAAAACCATGCCTGTTCAGGATGCTGTACCAGTGATTTCCCTATCAAATTCTAACAATTTGTGGGATGATATTCCCCTTGGAACAACAGCTGAAGGTGGAAGGCAGGCTGATTGATTCAGGACTCCCCCACTGCCTCTGAGCACAAGCACTTAGCTGTAATTATTGTGAAACAGAAGAATTTACACTGAGTTATAAATTGGTGTCACAGGACTCAGTAAATGGTGTACACTTCACAAAGTGTCAGCTAGTCAGAGTACTGCCACGTATTTTTACAGTTTCAGTGCACTTTTCCAACTAATATCTGTAACTAATGCAGTTTCCCACATTAAGGTGGCATTATGTTCATACATAGTGTGTAACTATGGAGCAGGTTGGGGTTTTATCCTCAATATATCCATGGCTGTAAGCTGCTAAATTGGACCAGGGAAGTGATTCTTACCCTGGACTCAGCACTGGTGAGGCCACACCTCAAGTGCTGTGTCCAGCTCTGAGCCCCTCAGTTCAGGAAGGACATGGAGGTGCTGGAGCAGGTCCAGAGAAGGGCAAGTAGGCTGGTGAAGGGACTGGAGCACAAGTGGTGTGAGGAGAGGCTGAGGGAGCTGGGATTGTTCAGCCTGGAGAGGAGGAGGCTCAGGGGAGACCTCTTCACTCTCTACAACTCCCTGACAGGAGGTTGTAGCCAGGTGGGGGTTGGTCTCTTCTCCCAGGAACCAACAGTAGGACAAGAGGGCTTGGTCCTAAGCTGTGCCAGGGGAGGTTTAGGTTGGGTATTGGAAGAAATTCTTTACAGAGAGGGTGATCAGACATTGGAATGGGCTGCCCAGGGAAGTGGTGGAGTCATCATCCCTGGAGGTGTTGAAGGTGAGACTGGATGTGGCATCAGTGCCATGGTCTGGAAACCACGGCAGGGTTGGATCAAGGGTTGAACTCGATGATCTCAGAGATCTTTTCCAACCCGGTTGTTTCTATGATTCTATGAAATAACAACTGTATTTCAGGGCACTGAGGAATCATGGCTTAATATTCATTTCTCCTTTTTCACTTTAGAACCGGTAAGACCTCACACTGAAAGGTCTTCTCATTAGTGTAAGAGCACCCACTGCAAAAATGAGTGTCAATTTTTACACAAAACAACAGAACCGGTGTAAAGCACTAATCTGTGTGTGATGTGCACTGACAGAATGGCATTTCTCAGGAAAGATGGTTAACTAGGTGACTTCCAGTAGTCCCTTCCACCTGTAACCATTCTGTGATTCTTTCAAAAATTTCATGAATGTTTATGCAAACAAGTAAAAATTTGAGTAAGCTTTGAAACTACCATAAACGCCCAAATCTCTTATCAAGCCTCTGCCTTTCTGGTGGTGATTGATGTGGCTTAAAAAGAATTAATTTTCTTCACCTGCAGTGGTAATCAACTTCCACATATAAAGTGTCAAACCCTGCCCACATTATCCAGGTGATAAAACCAAAAGCATCCATCTGTATTTTAATTTAGGACCATGCACGCTTTAAGATGAATGAACTTTCAACCGCTCATTTTTCTGCAGTTTTTTGTTGGTGGATACTGATCAGGGCTGAATGTTATCAACCTTGTCCTTTTCCCAAGCTGTTTGTGGACTTCTGGAAGAGACCAAATGAGGTCTTGTTCTTCTAACTCTGTGTTCTACCTAATCAGAGACATTTCTGAGGTGACAGGAGACTGTTTGGGTGGGATTCAGTTGCCTAAAATGACTCTAAGTGCCTACTCTTAGATACCCAACTGCTGCTTTGCCTCTCACTGCCACTTTCAAAGAGTGTAAATCATGTAAAGTCACATTAACTGTGAATGTCTCAGATTTTCTAGAGAATCTCAAATGGTACAAAGCATTTACACCTAAGCAACTGAATCCTAACTTAAAAGTGTGAAAAGCATTATTTATATGTATTCCTTTAGTTATTTGCTGATTATAAAACCTCAATAATTTTAGCCCTCTAGCTCTAGTATTAACAGATTTAATTGCTTTAAATTTGTTCTTCCTTGGTTTTATTTCTGAATATTTATAATAAGTGAAATAAACTTGGGGTTATCTTCATTATTTCCTATAACGAAGTTACTTATTCTAAGACTGCTAGGAAGCTTGAGTTACTTGCAATTTAACAGCATTTAAATAAAGGAAAATGTCAATTCTGAAGCTCAAGCTGTTTGGGTTTTCTGAAGGTCTGTACATATGGCATGTGACTCGCAGTGGCTGGACTTTATGGTTGGTGTAATTTATATTTTGAAACAGTGAAGCTGTTTTATATGGGAAGTCTTCGTATGTTCATTTTTTAGACTTTATGTTTTAAGATGCTGTTTAGTACCAAACATCTTGGAGTTAATGGAACAATTTTCCATTTTAAAATTGGATTTCTGTGTATTGCATTCTGTTCTGTCTATCCATGATCACTTCTGTAAATATTTTAAAATTAAAACAATGGAATTTAGAAACACTTTTACAAGAATGCCAAAGACTTTTCTGGAGTAGCCAGAGGGAAAACTTTTATGCCTTATCTTTAGCCACCAGATATAGAAGTACTTCATCTAGAACACTAATTAAATGAATTCTTTTTCCACAGACTGCAGCAAGTCTAATTAACAAATTTAAAGGAAAAGTGTATTGAGGAGAAACAATAGAACTCTAACTTGAAAATAAAAGTAAAAAATTCAAAGCTCTCTTAGGTTACTTTGAGTTCAGCAAATGCATGTGTGTTTTGAGGGTAAATTTTCCTCACTCTTACTAGTTAAAAAAAAAAATCCCAATGGTTGAGGGCCACTTATTTTTCTCATTGTGTATAAAGATCAAGATGTTTTCAGTCTCTTAGAAGAACAACTCTGAAACACCCACAAGATGATGAGATCAAACTTGCCCTTGCCTAAACTTTTGGATGGGTGCTTACAAGATGCACTTGCAAAAATACACAGATTATTCTGACTGTCAATTTAAATTTATTGCCAAGTGGGAAAATCTTGACTCTCTGCCTTTAACTAAGATGTAGAGCTCTCATTTCAGATCCACCCTCAGTGCTCATTCACTGAGCACTAATGTGAACCAGTTGAAATGATGTTTCCAGATCACTGTATTTGTGCTGGAAGCTGGATCAAATGCTAAAGACTCTTTGTGCTTTTAGGCAATGAGAAGAATACACAGTTAATTATACTGAAAGCATAAAATGTGTTAATCTTCCAGAGAGAGCAAAGCAGAAAGGGGCCATGTCTGTACTCCTGGTTTTTTCCTGTATCAATATATTGACAGGTGTTGGGAGATGTGACAGAAGTTCTGACTGATGTAGCTGCCCTGACACAAGGCAGCTGCAAATTCTGTTTCCCTTTTCCCCTTGTTTGACATGACTTTTGTCAAGTGGTGGCTTTAGAATACTAGTATAACTAACACAATAGCTTTGCTGGTATAACTTCACCTCTACTGGTCTGCCTTTGATTTGTGCACACAACTGTCAAATGCCTCCATGGTAGAGTCATTTGGAATGCATTATGAATATCCCACAGGTGTAATTTACTGTTGAAATACCAAATTTTTCTGCTCCTCACAGAAGTGCTGGAATTCTCCATTTTCACAGTATGCAGAAAACCTTATTCTGGTTAAAGCCGTGTATTGTATGACTTGGTTAAAAAGCAAACAAAGACTTTTAACTGCTTTTTATGAAATCTGTTCCAGTGAAACCACTGTTAACTGCAGAGTTTTGATTGTTCTTTCTTTAAACAGTCAACTTCTTTTGTCAGCCAAAGAACAAGTCATTTAATTAATGATCATTTTTATCTCTTTGAAAGGATCCTTTCCGACCATTGGGGTGAAGTCTCTTTCGAGATTCCTGAGGGCGGGATTTTTAAATAGCATCCTGGCCTCACATCCAGTGTCAGGAGGTGGATCTTTACCCCCCAGCATTTCCTCTGGTAGGTATTCCAGCCTATTCCCCCACATCGATTTTTTTCTTTCACCTTCTGCCCCATCTCTCACACATCTTAGGGAAATAAAATTTGCTATTGGTCAAACAGGGAGATTAAATGTTCCTTCCAATAAAAAGCTGGACCAAAAGGAAATGGAAAAAATTATTATTTTTTGGGAACTAGTCATTTTCCTGAATCAATGTGAAGGAGAAATTGTGAGGGAAACTAATCTGTAGTGAAGTGGCCAACCTAAATATTGGAAGAGCAGGCCTGGTACGCTCTAATCATACATTTCATGAAGCATGTCCATATGCACCAAAGACAGATAACTTTAAAAATGCCACTGTAAAATCTCAGCATTTATGTGACTCTGTGACTCTTGCCTAAAAATTTACATTCCCTTGCTAAAACACGGAAGCAAAGCAAATTTGGAGAGGGATAACTCAATTGTGTGTTAATACAGCTTTTGAATCCTCTGTAGGCTTTTGTAGTTTCAACTTCTATCTCAAACCACCTCATGATGGCACGAGGGAGCTCAGATGGTTGGCATAAGGTTGAGTGTAGGCCAGGAATGATAACCTCATTCCAGGTAAACAGGCTGCTGTCAGACACTGGCCTGAAACAGGATAGAAGGGCAGATTAGAGGCATCCATCCCAAGAAAGGATGTGTTATCCATTCTCTTCTGGAACCATTACACACCATCTTCCATCAAAAGAATAAATACATGTATCTCAATTATAGCTATAACTGGATCAGAGTTCAGTTCTGTTCCTTTCCAAACTATATATTTCTATGTAAAATGAATCTGTACATGGGCTAAATGTCACACTTGTATCTTTTCAGGACACCTCACCTCTAATGTTACTTAAAGTTTTTCTTAAAGAAGAAAAATATGGTAAAAGCAGGGAGAAGATTGAAAAACTGTTATTGACTTGCTATACAAAAGAAACAATTTTACTTCTCTATGCCCCATTTTATCTATTGCATTAATTTTAGGCCTCACTATTTTCTTTTTTTTTTAAATTGGTATTATTCCTTTTTTTACTTTCTTTCTTTGAATAGAAGCTTCTCAGCAGCTTTGATGTCTTTTCTAATGACCATTTGGGTTTCTTTTGTTGACAGTTTTCAAAACTCTTTCCATATTTGTTTCTCCATGGGATATCTCTGAGTGTTTAATGGCCCTTAGCTATTTTGCAGGTATCTGTAACCATACATCAGTGTCAAAGAGGAAATACTGGATGCCCCATAAAATTCTCTGTTTTGAGCATAGTGTTGTATAGAGCATCCCACTGATTCTATTAAATTAGAAATGGCCTAACTGCACTCATGAACTGGCTTCTCAACTACGTACCTACCTACAAGTTTATTTTGTAAGGCCCTCAGGACTGTTGTTTTCTGATTGCTTGCAAAGCTTTTTATCACATTTATTGGACTTAAAACTCTTAAATGTGGTTTGTTTAGTAAAACTCATTCATAATGCCTTGCTGTCCAATGTCTTTTACTAATAATTTTGATTCAGTCTGATGAAACACTGAAAACAGGAAAAAATGGAAATGCTGCTACAGGATGTGTAACCTCTATCGAGCAAGCCAATGGAGATAAATGTTATTGTTTGATCATAACAACAACAAAAAAAGAAAACAAACAAAAAAAATCCAGCCAAGCAGCAACCCCATAGAAAGGGAGAGACTCCCACCTTCTGGAAAGTGAGGGTTGTCACATAGTTGAAAGCCAGTAAAGAACTGGGATAAATCCAATGGATGAGACGTGTTCTTGTGCATGGTGGGGGATTAGGTGGCATCAAACTCTGCAGTGCAAGTCAGAAATTGTTCTTAGCAGGTGTCTCTTACCTGTAGTGTTGCTGTTTAACTCTTCTTTTTTACTTCATCATACTTGTATCTACATTAAGCACAGTCTTAATTCTGAATTGCCTCTCTTGTATCAGAGATGACCAGAGGAAGACATTGCCATTTTGTGATAACTCTCTAGACTGCTAAAACCAGCTTTGCTTCACCTGTGGGCAAAAAACATTCACTGCATTTTTTGAAAACAAAACCAGAAGCCCAAACAAACAAACGAACAAAAACCCACACTAAAAACAAACAAACAAAGAAAAAAAAACAAACCAACTCAAGTCTGCACAAGGGGGTACTGATGTGGGATGCAAGAGAGTCAGAATTGAATCTCTTACTGCACATGATTCGGTGGAAAATATGTGTTCATCACTGAATCCTTAATCACTTAAGTACAGAGAAGGGAAGGATGTATTCTTTGTTCCTTTGTATTGAAAAACACTGCACTGAACACCTGACCTCTTCTCTGGAACAGAGACATCCAAAGCAACAGTGCTCCAAGAAGGGATTTAAGCAGTGATATCTCTGTTCACACGGATGAGAGAGATAGTTAAGGATCTCTCTCTAGGCCTTAGAGAGCCAAAGGGTTTGGCTCTTAAAACAGCAGCAGGCAGGCAAAATCAGCTGCCCATCGCAGTGCTGATGCTGTCTCAGGCTGTCCCTGTCTCATTAAAAGCGAGAGGACTGTTTGTGTGTCAGGTCTGGAGGGCAGCACAACCGACTGCTGCCTTTGATGGCGCAGTGATCCCACCCCCATTATCTGAGATGAGGGGCTCATGTTGGACTGTGGGTTTCAGAGCCTAACAGGAGTACTTCACATTTAACAACTGCTGCATTAGAACCTAATGGCATCAATGTGTAAGATTTCAGTTAATTTAACTACACGGGAGACTTAAAACGCCGGCATTATTCTGCTATTAGGGTCGTTGGGAACAAAGATAATGAGATGCTTTTTATTTACCAAAACTTTTAAGTCAAGCTAAGTGGCAGATTGCCTTCCAAATACTCAGAAAACTTATTCCTTACTGAAGACAAAATGCTTTTACATTTTTTTTTCTGCAAAATTCACCACAGAGGTTTCAGTGAAACACAGAACTACACTGGAAAGCTGATATAATTAAGTATCTGGAAAACAGCTTGGCAGGGCAATGCAGCTGTTGGTTTCATTTTTTCCCTTTCTCCTTCTCACTCAGTAGTTGAGGGGAGTGTATTTCTTTTACCATTGCACTGACAGCTCATGTTCAGTTTTATGTGGTTTGGTGTCTGCAGAGGTTCTCTTATGCAAAAAGAGAACTTAAAGATTAGCCAATTTAAGGATTAATTTATGCTGCTGGGATGGGGCATTACATCTTTCTGCATAAATAGATTGCCTTAAATGGAGGTTTTTTTAAGCCTAGACATAACTGCTAAAGCAACAGTGCTTCTATTTGATAGTTACATTGAAAGTCTGTCACTACTATACAGCTGTTTCACTAGAAGCAAAGCTTTCAGCAGGCCTCCAAAATACATCCTGGATTTTTACAAAAACAAGCCCATTTCCAGACAATAGCTTCCTTTTGATTTACCCATCATTTCTGTCACAAATTACTTAGTTTCTAGTTATTCCACCTGTTAGCCGTACAAATTCACATGACTTAGTTGATGCAGGACGGATAATAAGTACTCTTTTGTCAAGTGATAACCTTGAATATATTAAATAGAATTCTTAAACCACTTAGCAGGTTACACTCATCATCATAAATACACTGGCATAAGCTATGGAAGCTTAGCCCTTCCTGTTGCACACACACACATAAACATATGTTGTGAAAACCCAAATGATAAATTGCAGTTGCTGCATCTATTTCCTCAAGTTCCAGCTCAGCACAGTGTTCTCTGCTCCATTTTGAGGAAATTCTTAGGTTACTACTCTTGCTGTGTACTCCTGCAGCTCTTGATTAAAGCGATGTGGAACGGGTTTGTTGTGTAAATGCCTGCCCACCGTTGTCTGGCAGAAGTTACAGACAGAAAACTTCACAGTGTGCTGCTGTCTTTGAAGAGCCAGACAGGTTGTTAAGCTTGCTGAGCTGGAAAGAAAGGAAGGGACAGCAAATACTTCTCTTACTGTTCCTTTCAAGCTAAACTCCTTTCCTGAGTTTCTTTTTTTTTTTTATTGACAAGAACCAGAGATGAGTGTCAGGCTCATAGTTAAAAACTATGGAAAAGTTCCTGTTAAGCAGACCTCCCAGATCCCTTCATGCTGTTCAGCAGTCAAACTGCATTGGCAGGAAAGGGGGAAAAACCATCAAAATTATTCTTGCCATATTCATGACCTTCATTGCTTGCTCTGATCTCCCCACGGTCAGCAGCTGGACCCTTGTTCCCTGTTTCATTCACAGAGCACCTCTCTCAATCTTCTGTGAAAGTATCATGAAGTGACCTTTTTAATGAAGTATGAGCATCAGTTATTTCCTACCACTTAATTTGCAATGGTTAATTATCCAGGAAAAATGGAAGCAAAAAAAAATTAGGCTTGATAAAACAATCCACCCTTGTGAACCTCAAAAAATATATTGCATGCAAGAAATGAGGGTGCACTTACTTTCCAGAAATGTAGAAGTGATACAGAACAGTTTACTCACTCCTGTCTTGGACTAGATAATAACAGGTCTTCTCATAAAGTACATTATACAGAGAATATTCCTTTCTCAGTACTTTACTGCCTGGTTATTTGTGCCTTGTTGTATAACATAGATTGTAATGTTTGCATTTATTCTAGGGAGCTCCTCAAAAACTCAGAGATAACTGTAGAGTACTGAACCAGATGATTATGAGTTTTGTCCAAAATTAATGTTTTATTACAATTTCCAGGTGCACCTGAGTGAGCCCATTATTCTTGATATTGTATAAACTGACATTTGAAAGAATTGTATTGACAGACTCTTATTGAATGAAATTACTCAACAAGAACCATCAAGGAGCAATTGTACATGGTGAAATTCAACTATAATTATGATACTCCAATAATGAGAAAAGAAACTTTTTTTCCAGTTAATGCATTTTTCCCCTACTCTGAATTCCAGCACCTACACTGCTGTATTTGTCGTTAAATGAAAATTGCTAATTCTTTCTCAGTGACTAACAAATGGATTCTTCTATTGCATATGCATTTTCTAGGATATCTGAACCAAATGGCTCTTTCAGTTTATTCTTCTATCCTCTCTGCTATTTCACTGGCATGTCCAGCCTATAAACCCTACAGCTAATGCATAATGGCATATATTTTCTGAGAATAGAAGTCCAAATGTACATGGACTTTTCCATTAGGCAGGCAGGAAGTACTTCAGAACCAAAGTAAGGATGAGCAGTAAGTAGAAACATTTTTTGTGCTGATCAATTAGGGTTTGGCTTGAACTGGAGAACTGGGATTAAGCTCTAGTGCAGGACGTGATAAGAGGAGGTTTTTCATTCTCCACCCTTGCTAAATAGCTCATTTCATGTTCAGATGGTCATCCCAACAATGCCAAACATTTAAGTCCTAGAAGTTCAGAAAAAATCGTTTGCATATGTGGACATTTTTACATAATCTATACTACTGTCACATGTTCTTAAAAGTCCAGCAACAGAAAATGTGGCAATTTATTGTAGGAAGCACGTGAATTGAAGCAAGCTGCTGTTCATTACTAACAGGACCAGAAAGATTTGAAGAGGAGAGCAGGAGGAGCAGGATGAATACACAGAGAAATGTGTATTATTTGTAAATAAGCTACACACAGTTATTCTTTGTTTCAAAATGAAAGAAAAAAAATATGTACTCCCTTTTTAGTCCCGTGGTAAAGCATTGGATGTAAAAACAGAATCAGACTTGGTTTAGTCTTTGTGAAGTGGGAGACAGGAGTTATGGGAGTTAAGCTATGGGAGATGAATGCTTTTAGTTTCATTCATCATGTGTCAGTGAGTTTCCATATTTTTCTTATTTCTTCAGAATGTGTATGCTTGTCTAAAAACCTCTCCATCTAAAATTTGCTGCTTGACCCACCTTCATTGTAACTCTTGACTTTTGTTGATGGTCAAAATCAGAGTTTGAAGGGAGAAGCTTGAGAATGTGTGCCTTCACGTCCTGAAGGTACAAACCCTCAAAGAGGGAAGAAAAAACAACCCATGAGATCACAAAAATATCCCAACATTAGGTCCAGTGCATAATGTTATTTGTTGGAGTCCTGACTCATGATGATTTCTTTTCTTAATTTTGGATTTAGCACTCCACACATTATTACAACCAAAGCTTCCTTTGTGGGTTTCAGAAACTTCAGGGGTGTGGATATGTGGCTTCCACTACACCTGGAAATGAGAAATGATGCTTTTCTCATGAAGGAAGAGTGGTGGATCATCAGCTTTGTACAGCTCAGAAGGATCTTACAAGTTTAATCATCATGTAGACTAAAGGGACATAGGACAAGACATGTGTGCTGAAATATTAAATGGAAAAAATACTCAAAGGATATCCTGAAGTGCAAGACATGTCAGAATCCTATAAAGTTCGTAAACAGGCACAGTATCAAATAAACAAAAAACTGACACCTAAGAATAGGATTAAAGTAATACTTTAACTGTAATACTATTAAAACACAAAAGCACTGTAACATTATGTATGCTTTTTTAAAATTCTGCTCATTTTCAAATTTATGTTGCAGCTTATAACTTCTAAATACAACACACATGATAATATGAAAATTCATAATAGAGATTAAGTAAGATTGGTTTCTTATACTCTCTAAGTATCTGTTATGTATCATGAAGTGCAGAAGCTCCCAATACACAGCCTACACATTGTTTGAATTCCTTTACATGCTCTGGGGTCAACAGGGCAAGTAATCATTGATGCAGTCACACTCTGTATTTAATTTTGACCCAAAGAACATCCCTTCCTCTTTCCACAAGAGGATGTAGATTGATATGAACACTGAGTAACTTAAGGGTGAAATGTCATTAGAAAAAGTGAAATATGCTGAAATTCAATAATAAAAATAGTGAGGTTAATCCAACTGGGCAAAAGTATCTTTCTTAGACTGCACCTGAAAAGAATTTATTATTTATTAGTAATTTTTTTTCTTATTCTCTGCCTCAGTGCTAAAGCAAAAGTGACAGAATTTTTGGAGTTCTAAGTCAAATTTCAAGCAATATAAAGCTTATGACAGAATCAGTGCTATTAAAAAGTTGGGTGTTTTCTTCCTCCAGAGCATAATTAATTTAAAACTTAGTGACCACATTTTTTTGTGGCTGGTCATAAACAAACTGCCTATTCTTGTAAAGAAACTAATCCATCTCCTCCCTCCTGCTTATCCAGTGATAAATGCTGCCTTTAGTGTTGTGATTTCTTCATTTAAAACATGATGAAATAACCAAGGATTTGAGATGGGATGGTCAAAAATGCAATGCTTGAGCGCTGTTCATTCTTCTGACTTGTGATTTTGTCATCTCTTAAGACCTCTTTGAAGTCAGTGCAGAGTGGTCTCTATAAGGTGTGGAGATGACTGGCTGGTTCCAGGGTACCAGAGTCCCACGACCAAGATTTTGAAGCAAACATCACCTGTTGTAACGATCCGTGGAAGTTGTTGGGCAACTGTCATAATTCATTTTACATTTTAAAGTACATCAGTTTATCCCGAGGGCCCAGGCTGGCACAGTGCCCTCAAAGGATCAGAGGAGCTTGGAGGCAATGCCAAGGCCTCTTTGTACATCCTGTTTGCAGACATGGTGGTTCCCACAGCTTTTCTTTGCAGCCTGAGGACTTGTGTTTTGTGATACCTCAGCCAAGTCACTTCCTCTTCTCTTTTCACCATACATAGCATGCATTTTTCTGTTTATAGGTTATTTGTTTATTTATTTGTTTATATTCAGTTAGCTATTTTTCTGTTTTTTATTGAAAAATAGTGTAGGGCTCTCAAAAGAGGTGCATTAGATGCACTTGCAATAGTTAATGTGGCAGCTTTTAAAACTGGGCTGCAACACATCAGCTCTTGTTCTCTTCCATCTGTACTGCTGAATTCTGAAAAGACATCTCACCCTGATGATTAAGGTGTATTTTTTTTTTTTATTTCTGCTTATAGTATTCACAAGCAGCAGGAATAAAATGGAACTTTCTTCATCCATATTGTTTGTATATTTATTAATATGCAGAAAGAGATAACACAGATAAACAACCCAACAAATGGAAACTCAGAGTAATCAACTTTTTTTTTCAAAGATATATGTTTGTAAACTATAAATTCAGGGGGAAAAATTGTGCCAGTTTTTGTTTTCTATAATATATATTTCTATAACATAATTTTAGCCATTATTTCTCTCTCGTGTACCCAACCTCCGGCTAGCGACAAAAACTCTTTCTTCTGGTTTTACCCTCTACTGCATTCCATTTGCTTCTCTCAGGGAAAGACAAGAATCAGAAAATAAATCATGGGAACAACACAACTGCTTTCTCCTTGCAGTTCCACTTTTCTTTCCTCAAAATTTTCCAGAATATTTTTTGCAAGCCCACTGGGAGAATTTACGTGAATTGAGGGTTGCAGGAACAACATGACAGAGGCTGCTAAAAATTCTGTTGTCCAAAGCACATTCTTCTTTTGTCATGTGAGAAACCAGAAGAACCACTCGCAGTGTTGGTTGCAGCAGGAGGGGAGGGCTAGAACATTTGAGAAAGTATTTTATAAGTATACACACAGACTTTTCCTGGATTCCAAAACACACCAACAGGCATAAATTCTTACCAGTGGGTTAAAGGGAAAAGTATTTAATATATAATTACAGAAAACAATAAAAAATATATAATAAATAATCTATAATAAACAGTAATATATCATTAAAAAAAACAGAGAACAAGATTTTCAACAATATTGTGTTGATAGAATGCATTCTCTTCAGTTGGCAGTGACAGCTGTATGACCATACTTTACTGAAAACTAGACAATACCTTATGATCATTCAAGTATTTTGTGTTATTTATTGATTTTGCAAAAGTATCTTCCCTTTACTGAACTAACTTTAATGATAAGTGGTGTATGGACACAGGAAAATAGAAAGAGCACTAACAGCAAGATAAGGAAGCTTTATCTATGTGATTTCCCATAGCAGCAGGATGTATGTATGTTAGTGCTATCCTTTTTACTCTTCTGGCTCCTGAAGTCTCAAGAAGGAGGTTGGACCTGCAATTTTTATTTTCTGAGGCTGCTTAGTCAGGGACCTTTTGTGATGTAAGTCTGTAGTGCAAGTGGGATGGCTTGCAGCAAAAGTCCCATTGGCTTCACGTGTCTTAGTGTGGACTAACAATATAAAACCCAGCAGAATTTTTTTTCAATTGCTTTTTGCATAGTCTTTAGTTTTCTTTCTTTCTTTTTTCCTCCATCAATTTTGTATTATGGGATTTATTTTTTTTTTTAATTCACTGAAATTAATTCTCCTCTGGTGCATATCAGTGCATTAGTAGTAGCAGCAGGAGAGAAGAAGCTGCAGTGCCATAGCAAGTGGTTCTCTTATTTGAAGAGATATGCAGTGAACAAAACCAGTGGGAGATCCAGGAATGTCTTCCAAGCCCTGGGCATTCCAGTGGGGGACAGAGTTTCCCTGTGGGTGCTCTGTCTGTTGTCCAGGTGCTGAAAGGCACAAGATTAAGGGTATGCCCCTGAGTTTAAGTCTGTTTTATCTCTCCAGCTTTAGCAGGAGATAAGTTAGTGGGGAACCAGAAGCAGAACATGGCTTTGGAATGAAAAGATACCTGATAAGCAGGTGATTTTTCTGAGACACATGAATTCTGATCTGCAGAATTGATGGAGCAGGATTTTCTCATAGGAACTAGAGAACAGTTCTTTGCTGTTTTAAGTGGAAGAATAAATATCCTGTGTTTATGTTAACAGGCCTACTCCCATAATTGGCATTAAAGATTTCATTATGAGACTGCAGAAAAGAAACATGTGCTAACTATTCTTTTTGGAGGATTAATCTTACATAAAAAATTCATTAAAGGAGGCTCTGCTGCATTATTTAAAATGACAACAGGAGACAACAAGCTGAATATTTTGTCATTGATATGACACTTCAAATTCTCCTCCTTATTCATCAGTCTAGCACTCAATTAAATTACATGCTATCAAAATTTTTTGTTGTGAGAAAAAATGCATAAATAAAAAATATGATGTGAGTTTTAGATATTATCAGTATTTTACATTATTCTGCAATGTACGACTTTCTTTTTTTTTTCTTTTTTGCATTCCTGCTTATTAAAAAAATGTCAAGCAGATTGATGAATGGAAAATACAAGATTGAAACGTTCTGTTGATTGAAACATCAATACAGATTGTTTGTCATTTACACTGGCTTTATTCAAATGGCATTGCTGGGTGGGAGGATTCCAGTGAAGAACTTTCTGAGGGAAAGTTGTCAAAACCAGTCAGCCTCTTGTAACAAGGTAGTAGTTGCATCAAAACAATGAATAACCCCTGCACCTTCTACAAATTCAGCTAAGTTCTGAGAAATTTAATTCATGTCTTTCCCTGCATCATTCCAGGCACTGATGTTGCTCTCGCGTGTTCAGTCTGGCTTTCTGAGATAGCAGGACTCAAATGGATCTGCCAGAGCCACAGTCACTCCCTGTGCAAGGAGGGGAAGCTGCTTTAGACAGTATCACACATCTGGGGTGGGAATATTTATAGTTTCACAAAAAAATATGAAAGCAGTGAATGTGGCTGTGGTGTCAGTGTGTGTCATGATTACAATTTCATATTGTTGAGTCTGTAGTAAAATGATAAATCTGTTACACTAATGTGCTGCAAATTGTGAATGTGATATACATAGTATGTAAAATCCATATTTGGGGTTAAGACCTATTGCCTCAGAACACTTTGTAATTCCTCTGCTTTATAACTGGTTTTTCTCACAATACTCCCTGTCAGGTATCTAAAACTGCTGCAGGACTGGTTTGTTTGACTGATTTGATTGTTGAATCCACTTTCAAATATTTTTTATTTTGTCCTCCCCCAATTCAAACAAGAAGTTCTGTGCTCTCCTCCAGTAACATCTGCAGTCTTTAGCTCCTTGATTCCAAGTCCTCAGCTGACACTTTTCTCAGAGTCCTCTTTCCACACCTCCTCTTTTGTGGATCTTGACACTGATGTTCTTCCTATTGTTGTCCCAACTCCCATCTGCATCCCAGTGCTGTTTGTTCTTAAACCTGTTTAACTTGTCTTTGTTTTGTGTGTGTAAGCAATCCTAGGATAATAATTCAATGCCTTCCAACATTGCATTAGCCTACCCCTGGATAAAATAATCAAAGATTGCTTCTCTGTCTCAGAGACTTCTCTGACCTCCTCTCATTTATTCATTCCTGTTCTCATTTTGAGGATGAGGAATTCATCTTTCTCAGTACCCTGAGAACGACATGAATTTTTATAATCTAAGTAATAGTCCTTTTGTCTTTTCTCTTTGTCTAGAGACAAACATTACAGTAGTTCAGAAATCTCCCAGTATTATTTTTCAAAGTCGATTTTGTAGTCCTCTTTGAAACAAAAGCAGTTTTTTGTGTTTGTAGGGAGCTTTACCACAGACAAGTTTTTCTGGACTCAAATCGTACCTTGATATAAAGGATGATATCTGCTCTTTGCAGTTAAAATGAAAGTAACATCAACCAATGTCATCTATAGCCTACTATTTCTTCAAGCAACCATAACAACAGCTGAGACATTTTTGATGTTCAGGTCCTCCAAAGACAAACACTGTGCTGACTGAAAGTCTCACTGTATAGACTGTCACGATCCAGCTTGTGATACACAAACAGCTTCAATGATACATTAAACTTGCAGTCAAAATAGGATGACTTTTATCAAGTGCTGTCACACTAAAAAAAGATTATTTGATCAGTGTTCAGATCCAGATTTAAGACTTTTGCTTGAGCTAATCAAGTGATGGATGGAGCCGGTTTCATTTTTGAAATTTAGGAAGGGTGTTGAGTGATACAGACTGAGTCAGTGGGGAGCTATCAGCCTAAGAGACTAAATTTATTGATGATATGATATGTCTCCTGATATACAGCAGCCTGTTTGAAGAAAAATGCTACTTATTCTGGTGTATTTAGTGAATCCTGCCATTCCTGTGCTACCACGTGGAAGAGCCGGTTTTGTGTTAAGGCACATCGAGTCATTCAAGGACCACACTGAGTAGTTTAAAAACTCATAAGCATTATCCAGTGAAAAATACTGAAGTCTATTTAAATCCCCAGGTAAATGCATATGCATACATGTCACAGTTACTTTAACCTAGAAGTTTATAGGAGCATAGGGTGTGAGGAAAAAGGAAATACAGTAGGAATTTTTTTGGAGGGCAAATATGTTGTGAGAAAATGTAGGAGAATTAGTAGTTGCATTTAAAAATAAGTGTGAAAATAAGTTGTGTTGAAGGATATGAATCTAAGGAGCATTAAAGCCATAATGAGAGACCATGAATCTCTAGAAATCCTTACAGAAGAGCTTCTGGAAAGTCTGGACTGCCAAAGGATTACCCACAGGAAACTAAGGGTACTGTTTAAAGCTCAGTAGCTCCATTTGTTATTCCATTCAAATGTAAGTTTTCCATAAAAGTGTTCTAGTTTTTGATTTATCCAGAAAGAGAAATTTCTGGCTAACTTATACCTGGCCAAATATGCCATCTGAAAGCCAGCTTTACCTCCTTATTTATTTAAAAATGCCATTGTCTGCAACAATCTAGAAACTACTACTTACTTGAGAGAGTTCTGCATATAGTAAGATCCTGTAACATCAGGCTGCCCTTGGTTTACTTCTTTAGATTATAGGATATTCCTTCCATGTGGAGGTGTCAGCTCCTTGACAATAAGAAAATGATAAAGGTAAGGGAATCTAGGTCATTCATGTGCTTGAAACTAAAGAGAATGGGCTATCCAGCTAGTCATCATTAGCAAGCTGAAGAAAAGAAAACATAAATTTTTAAAATGCTGTGATATCTAAGAGCTTAAAAGTGTTGTATCGTTTAGGCTTATAATGCAAAACCAGGGTATAACCAATGGATGCAGATGAATATAATTGATTTGGTGTCAGGTGCTCATCTGCAGCTGAGACTAAACATTCAGTTAAAATAAAAAGAAGCTGGTAATTCTTCACACTTCTGAAAGGCTATCCAAAAAGACTGTTAAGGCACCTGGAAATTTTCACACAGAAAAAATATGTGCCAACACTATGAAGCACTGTTCTATTCATTGAGGACCTAAACATGAGGCCTAACACAGAAATAGTCACAAATTTCAGTAGAGGAAACGAGAAAATATTGTGAAGAACTACAGAAAGACTAGACTGAAGTATGTGAATGAGCATCACTGGGGTTCCTGGAACTCCAAGTCAACCTGCTGGGATGAACACAGAAATGAATGGTTCCCTTTTTTAAATTGAAAGTTAGCTGTAACACCTCAGGAGAAATATCTGGCTGTGGCTTATTGTATATATTGTGGAGAGTTTATTAAACACTTTCACTATTAAACAAACTGAACAACAATGGACAGTTGGGCTGGAACAATCAAAATGCCCTTCTATGCTTTATCAACCTGAACACTGTGTTTGTTTCTCATCCCCTCATCCAAATAAAGCACAAACATAATTTGAGAGGCAGAGGGAAAAAAAGCGATTAAAGAGTCTTCTTTTGGATTTGAAAATTATTGGCACAGTTAGTGTTGAATGGAGGAAGTGAAATGGCAGACTCACAGTGTCACCCCTGGTTTCCCACAAGCCCCAAAGAGATGGGCATTCTCAGGGAAAGAAAAATTTGCCATCTTAAGATTTTTAATTTTAAGACTTTTTGTCTCCTTCCCAATCTGACTAACATACTTCTTCATTACATTGGTTTTCTGTGTATTAGAATGGCTCCTTTGTATTCATTCTAAAAAACTTGTTGCTCTGCAGCCTCGTTGGCAGGGTGATTGGCTCTTTACTGTCAAACAGTTCTAGAGTGGTAGTTTATTCAAGGGCAACAGTGAAATGCTATTTAGTTCAGTACCCAGCTTAGAAGTTTATTTTCAGGTTTCGGTACAATTTAGGAAATAAATGTAAGGTGTTATTCTACTTCAATTTGGAAATGGTGCCACCCTGGAACCGAGGGATTGCTTAGGGTCTGAGCAAAAGGAAATACAGGTGAGATTTTTTTGGAGGGGGAAATATTTTGTGAGAGAATGTAGGAGAATTAATAGTTGCATTTAAAATCCATGTTGTTGGATACAAATAAGTTGAAGGATATGAATCTAAGGAGCATAAAAGCTGTAATGAGATCCTCTGGACCTCTAGAGAACCGTACAGAAGATTTTCTGGAAAGCTTGGAGTGCCAAAGGATTACCCACAGGAAAGCAGGGGCACTGTTTTGAAGCTCAGTAGCTCCATTTGTTATTCCCTTGAAATGTAAATTTTCATTCATAAATGTTCACAGGAAAACTGAGCTAGTTGAGCAAAGTCTTGATTTGAGTAACATTCTGTATATTTTGTGTATTTACAAACAGATGAATTCAGAGTTTTGCTGGGTTATACACACCCAATACACACACCCAATCTAGGAGAGATTCTTTTGTGACATCCCCTTCTATCTGTCTTCTTTGTCTTAAGTCAGTGAGATATTTTAATTTGAGAGGAAAATTATGACACTGAGTTTGTAATTACTTGGACATGGGTTATGTATATCTGGGTTTTGCCTTAAATATATTCCAAAAATATTTGTTATTTGGAGGGAGCAGGCTGTTCTTTGATCCTTTTTAAGGGAGAATACACTGGAGTGAATGACGAACATTCAGCTAATCCAGCACCAAAAAAAAAAAAACAAAAAGATTGGAAATAATTCTTAGAGAGTAAGGGAATTCTGTTATTGTGTTTGTGGTATAAATGGGGATTTTGAAAATACATAACATATTTAACCACTGTGAATAATCTGCACATAACAAATGAAATTATAAAAGCTCCATAATATGTTCATAATCTTAATGTGTTTCTTTGCTGTTTTGCAGGCAGACCAGTAATGATTGTAGTTGAATACATGGAGAATGGATCCCTTGACTCCTTTCTGCGGGTGAGGTGCCATTTTCTGATGACATTTGAATAAGACACCATTCTAGGTTAAGATTTAAATCATTTATCACAAATTAATTTCTACATAATGTTATTCATGGATTTTTAGTGAAGAATAGAAGCTTTCTCCCCAGGGTACATTTCTGAGGTACAGTGATATATTAGAGCATGGCTGGGAAAGAAGAAGATTTAAACTTAGGAATATAATTGATTTCTTCTACAAAAGTAGTCCCTGACTTTAGCAAAATGTATTTCAAAAAGTGTTTTTGTGAAAGAAAAGATAAATTGAAGGATAAATGCCTGGTCTTATGGAGGTGGTTCATTTTTCTCAATCACCTTCAAAAATACTCTGTTATGATTTTTTTGGTTGGTGCAGTGTAGAATACACTCAGTAATTGATTTATAATTATTCATGGTTACTTGCATTTAACAAATTGAATTAGAAAACAGTTCATGGGTTAAATGTCCTGGTATTAATTAGCCCCCAAAGGTCACTAATAAACATTAAAGAAGGGCTACAGAAAATGTGAGTAATATGTTGGCACAATTATATTTAATTTTTCCTAGAAAAATAGAAGGAAAGGATGACCTCCCCTTTAAGCTAAACTTATCCTAAAGTGGTCTCTTTTTTTAACAGAACCCCTGGAAATGCTCCAGAGACCCACTGTCATAAGACCTTGTGGGAATAATTTTGAAGTCAAGTATTTCAGACTTGTCATGAAAAGTAAACACCAGCCCTCACTTGCCCACTGCCCTGCCATTGCCATCCTGCAGAATGGTAAATTTGGGGTTGTGGGCAAGCTCAAGGTAGGGGATCAGGGGCCTGTGGGTCTGTGAACTTGTTTGAAAGGGTCTTCCAAAGGAGAGACCTTAAACAAGGAGCTGTGGAAACACCTGCGTGAAAATCTAAGTGGTGGCGATAGAAGGATGATTTGGGAGCAGGAAGAAGGAATTGGTAAGAGAAAAGAGTGAGTAAGCAGGAGGGGAAAACAGCCAACATTTTATGAAGACACACCAGAGAGAGGGAGAGAAAGTCATACAGACAGTACTTGTTTGACAGCTGGTTGAGTAAAGGGGTAGCAACAAGAGAAGAGCATCTGGAACAGAGGAGACCACCCTGAAAGTACATCAGAGCCATTATTTCTAGACACTGGTTCTCCCTTCCTTTTTGTTTTGATTATTGCATAGTGGTTTTTCTCTTACATTTCTTGTCCTCTTCACTGGCTCTCCCAAACAGTTTTTTATTTTTAGTTATCAAGACACACAACAGATATCTGTTATGATGTCAGAGACATGCCAGACCACAGGTTTTGGTGAGAATTTGCTGATTTCTCAAAATCAAGTTATTTTTATGGAGCGTTTGATCTCATCCATGTCTTACAAAATGGGTAGTCTTTAAAAATCAGCCCCCTTGCCTTTCTGGCTCATCTCTCTATCCATCTGCAGCAGACAGACTGCCATTGATTTGAGTACCTGCAGCTTCCATGGTCTCTAATTTTTCAGCAGTGCCCCAGAAAGACTTGTCTGGGCCTGAAATATTGCCCCGTGCATTTGTGTGTGTGTGTGTGTGTGCAGAATTTCACAAAGTGAATTAAACCAAGTACTGAAATAATTCATGAAGGAGAATTACCTTTCTCTGAACTGCTCTGGTGTGATATCTATATCCCAGTTTTTCTTCACATGCATCCATTTATCAGAATAGTTACCACTTACTAGGATACTTTAATAGAAACTGAGATCAGCAAAATGATGATGTTACTGTGAAGTTATATTTCTCACATTGCATGGGATATACTTGGAAGCAAATCTGCTGGGGGGAAATGTGAGCTAATAATTTCTGCAGCTGTTTTCCATGTGTATTATTTTACAGTTTCAATTCACAATTCAGATACAGGTTATTCTTCTAAAATGCTTTTAAAATGTACTTTAGATAGTATTCAACATCCCAAAGCACTGTAGATATGTCAGCATTTCTGTTAGTAATTAGCAGAGCAAATGGCTGCAAAGTAACCTATTTAAAAAGAAATCCAGCTGCTTCATTAATAATAGTTGTGTCCTGCAGATATAAGTACACACTTTTAAAAGCTTTTGTGAAGATACAAAGAAACAGAAAGGCTTTATCTTTAGCAATCCTAATGAAAAGCATTCAGTGAATATAACAAATGTTGTGAGATTTGGAAGGGCTTATAAGATAGTCTATCTTTCTTATTATTTAAAGGATCACTTGTAACAGTGCAGTGTTTTTACACAGAGGGCGAAAACAATCCATTTCTCACCAGAAGAAATATTTCCCCACATACCACAACCTGCAAAAATTCACTGGTATATTCACTGCCTTCCTCCAAAAACCTGCAAAAATAGATCAGTCTTACAAATTCAGAGTGAGATTCTGCGATGAACCATGCGAGGATGTTCCACAAGAACTCCATTTGCCATCCCCCTCCTCACAGCCTTGGTGGGATATTTGCTTTCATGACAGTCCAGGTTGCACCATGAATCACAAGCTCCAAGTAAAGCCTCCCTCCCCACCTTGATCCCTAACTGCTGAAACTTTAATAGCTTTTAATTCCCTGGTTTACAGATAGCAGCGCCTACTTTCTGCTATTAGTATGAATTTAACAGCAAGCTCAGCTAAATCATGTCTTCCCCACCTCACAAAATATCTGTATGCTGGCTGCTAACTTTCAGCTTTTGGGTGAAAAAAAATTGGCACAGATTTGCAATATGAAGATGCTTCAGATATATTCTTAGTGGAAAGGCATCAGCTACTTAGAACCAATTCTGTAAGATGATGGCAATTAATTACAGTGATTGTGCATCATCAGACATCCTAAATTGCTGAAGACACTTGACACTGAATTTTCCTCAGAAATACTGCCTTATTTTTACAATTATATAAAACTCATTTCCAAAAGATGAAACTCAGTTATCTTTTCTTTTTTTTTCCCCCTAAAAATATAAGATTGAGGCTTGTGAGTTAATCATCCCACAAAAGTACACCTGAAATTTTCTATCAATAAAATGGTTCTTTGACCAGAAATAAGGTTCATGTGGGTTCATTTCTGGTAACACTCAGAGAGATTTCTCTGAAAAAGGATGTGGGCTTCCAGCTTAGTATTTCCTCAGGGGCTAGAACCTCACTCCTCTTTCAATATTACTCCAACAGCTGCCAGATAGAAGTAATCTGTGCTTGGAAAGAAAGTGGCTAATACTGGGAAATTGAGGAGATCCAGGTACAATTTCTTGTTACCAGTTTCACACACAGACTTTGGATGGGACACATTTTATTCACCTGCCTGTGTCATGGAGATTTTAGCAATCACTTACTCTGCAAGCACATGAGGAGAGTAATAAAGACAAGGAGGGTTGAAAGGGCAGCTATCTGTATTGATAGAAAGATGTGGTTAGTAATTAGGATAGGAGTAGTCAAACAAAAAAAACAAACAAACAAAACCACCACAAAACCTTTATAGTGAGCATTTTGGCAGTTTGCCCCTGCTGTTTGTTGGAATTGTCTGTCCTCTGAGCATGGCCATGACGAGGTAAATCACATGGGGTTTGAGCCACTGCTTGATGATCTTGCAGTCTTCATACATGACACAAATGCAGTCTCTTTTCGTGCAGGAGAAATGGTGATGAGTGCTACATTGGACTGAAACCTATGCAGCACTTCAGAGGGTGATCCAGTAATAGAACCCAGGTCCAAATCCCAGTTTCACTCCCTCTCTGTTTGTGCTGGAACCACAACATTTTCCTCAGCCTTGCCCTGTCAGATGATTGCAATAATTCCTACAAAAGCCCTTTCCCTGAGGTTTTTCTTTTCACCCTGACACATCATCCCCCACTTAGCCCACTCTCTAAATCTATGGCTCACAGATTTATAGAGTTTACTCTATTATGAGTTAAATATCATCTGCTGTTTTCACAGCTCTATTTAAAGGGCCATTCTTGGCTAAAATAATTGGATTTAGCCACTCATGGACAATACAGGGTGATTAGGAGGCCAGGTGGCTTGTGTGCCTGAGGGGGCTACTGCTTGTTGGGTTCAGTTGCCAAGAATGACACTTGGAGAGCTTTATGTTGCCTCTGGTCTGCACTCACCCTCCTTGTGCATCACGAAGTGTGGGCACAGATTTAAACCACAGAAAAGGAACACATCTAGAAAGTGCCTTTTGGGGATGTTTGTGGCTGGCTACATAGCATCACGTAAAATGGACAAAAAAAACCTCTATCACCAGGGTACTGAACTTCTTTCAATATTTTTCTGCAGCTGAAGACCACCAGAAACTGTCAGTGCTTTGTCACTGCTCAGTGTCCAAGCTGTGCTGGCAATAGTCGTGCAGTGAGGTGAGAACCAGGGCCACAGCAATATTAATCAGATGGGAACTTGTGGTATTGCAGCAGGTTCTGTGGCAACCCGACATTAAAATAATCCATCAGGCCTATCCACTGCACTGTACTTGCTCACCTTCTTCATAAGGAAGGGAATTCACTCTCCAGGGATCAGTGTGGGAAAGAAAGCTCCTCAGGTTCTGCAGCATTTTCACTGAATAGACAGATGTTTAGGTTTGAAAGATGCTCCAATCTGGCTCAGTTTTGGGAATCTCAGAGCTGGAGGAGAAAGGTGTAATTTACCTGGTGCAATCACAGGGTTGTCCTGCGTTCTTCATTGTTACTGCTTGCCACCGTAAAGCTCCTTTTCCCGCCTGAAAACTTGTGACTGACACATTTCCATTCACTTCAGAGAACTAAAATACTTGTTAAAAAAAAGTTAATTTACAGTCATGCATAGTAGGTGAAAATCATGTATTTTGTTCTTTCAAAGAGTTTATAAGAAATGTGCTTAGTTCCCTGAGAGCACTAACTGCAGCAGAGTGTACAGCAAACGAAAGCCTGGGATCCAGCCCAAAATTTTAATTCCTCGAGGCAAGTCTAGCAGAGGCTAAGATAAGTGTTACTAGATGGAGAAAATATTATGATATATTGCTGTTTCTTGCAGTAATCATTATGAAGTTATTCTCAGAGCAGTTTTGCTATCAGGCTCACCCTTTTTTCAACTACAGTTTAGCTGCTACAGCAGACACTTCCATTTAGCAAGTTTGGGGGAAAGGAAGAAAAGAGAAAAATTAAGACTTTTAGCAAGTTCCACAAAACGATGTTGTAAAGTGCATGTTGTATATCCATCTAAAATGGCCTCACTAGACAGAGTCAGCTTTGGGGAAAAGAAGCCAGATGGCTTTCCCTAACTTTAATGGTTCCTGTTATTATTTATGTGCATTCAGAGAGGCAGCAACATTAGAGCTCATAACTAATATTCCTTCTTCTGCCTTCACACTCAGCATTCGTGTGCACTTTTATTTATTGGAGGCACATTCCTTCCTGGCAAGAAAAAGAGGGCACTTTGCTTTCAAAAGTGACTCTGTAAAGAAGAAAACCTGCACTGGAAACTGCTGATATAATTCTTTTTTTTCCTGAACCAAAATCAGATTGAGCAATTAGAAAGTAAACTTGAAATAATGCATTACCTTAACAGTGAAATTGTAAGCAACGTGTGATCTAAGAGAAGCTGTTGCTGATGCTACAGAGCCAAAATTTGTTCTCAAGCAATGTTTTATCCTGCTAAAGGGAGGTAGAAAACAGTATTTCTGATACTGCTGTGAGAATTTCATTCATAAATACCTATTTTAAATATGTAGATATTTTTACTTAGGCATTAAATATTGTAGATATTCTTACTACCAAGCAACAAGAAGTTTATTAAAAACTGTTTTGTATTTGAAGGTAAAAATAATTTTATAGGTAATGTGAACTCTTTCAGTGTGCTCCTTCCTTATGAATTTGCCAAGAATACATAAGAAAGCAGAGGATCAGAACAGAGCCAGTGTCATTAATGTCTTTTAAAAGAAGGGAAAAGAGAAGCTAAGAAATTACAGGCCAGTCAGCTTAATGTCAACTGCTGAAAGATTTTTGGAACAAATTATCAGAAAAGTATTTATAAGCACCTTAGAGATAACAGGGAGATAAGTATGAGCCAACATGGATTTGTCAAGAACTAATTCCGTCAAACAGTCTGGTTTCCTTTTGTAACAGGGTGCAGGCTTTGTGAGGATGGGAGAGATAGCTGATCTCCTAAACCTTGACTTCAGTAAGGCTGGAAAACTCTCCCATGAGATCCTGATGAGAAGCTGGAGAAATATGGTCTTCATGAAACTTCTGCTGGTGGACACTGTATTGGCAACATTCTGTATTGAGGGAATGGAATTTGGATGGAAAGAAATATGGGGGGGAGCTGTTCTGCAGCCTGTGTTTTCCCATATTTTTATTAAACTTCTGGATCCTGAGACTGCAACTAAACTTTGAAATTTTCAGGCAATACAAAGATGAGTAGGAACTCAGGCAGACAGCAGGATAGAGCTAGAATTTAAAATCACAACAATTTTAAGATATAATTTAGTAACTAATTAGCTTAAAACTAACTAGAAATAAGTAAGGACAATGGTACAATACTCCACCGTGGCTGGAATAATCAGCTCTAGAATAGAGAACAGAGAATAAGTGTTCAGACAGAAGTCTGCTGAAAGAAATTACTCTGGAATTTGCAATAGGTCAGGGGCATTTGCATTGCTGTGACAAATGCAAATGGCACCCTGGAAACTAGAAAGAAGAGTATCCCCTGCAAGACCTGTGAAGTAAATTTTTCTCTCCCTTTACATTGATGAGGACTCAGAGTACTCTCTTGTTTGGACCTTAATTCTTCAGGAAGTGTATGGAGGAGGTGAACAAAGAGTCCACAACAAAATCAAAAAGAATAGTTGCCAAGAAGATGAGATGTGTGGACTGACCCGGTGTGAAGCCCAAAGGAAGGGGCAAGAAAGATATTTAGTCTTGGTGGGCATATGAAAGAGTTGCAAAGAGGAATTGCAATCTGTGCCAGTCAAAGCCCCTGCTCAAGGGAGGCATCTTATTCAAAATATGGTATAGGATAAGAACTAATGGCCCTGATAGTCTTTAAGTGCAGGTTAGAAAAGCATGTCAGGAATGACACAGAGTGAAGAGATGATTTATTCCCTGTTCAAAGTCCCTTCCACCTCTGTGACTCTGTGTCAGCTGTATTCCAGTGCACCAGTGTGGGCAGAGACACTTGATTATTCCAGGACATCCCTTCCTTGTTGCTGTAGCTGAGTGAGGAAAGCAGGACCCCAAGGCTACTACTGCTGTGCTGTCCAGAATAGAGGGCAGTTTTTGCATCTCATAATAAACCTTGGAAGGGGTTCATCGTGCAAATATTTTGAATAATATAAAGATTTCCCGTATTTTTAATGGTTGAAGAGTCAATTAAGATCACTCATTAGCAATTAAAATGAACTAGAGTAATTACATTTAATTGAATTAATAAAACCTATTAATAATAATTAATTAAATCTGCATGGAACTCTGTTAACTGTTGACTAAAGAAGAAATTATCAATTGACCTCATTCCATGCCAATAATATAAACCTGACTGTGTTACACATGATAGCATGAAACATGGGTTATACTGCCTAGCAATACCAAGTTGCAACTTGAATTTTGGAAGATTTAAGCTGATAAAATCTTACAATTTTCTTTGCATGGTAGAACAGTAACAAGAAATGCATAGCAAAAACTACATCTTTCACACAGTGACCAGTAGGATCTGCCACTGGTGAGTATGATCTAAGTTAGTCACAGACACATCATTTTCAATGCTATTCTCCATGTAAAATAAGATGTAAATAATCTGCAGTAAAATATTTAGACCTATAGCAAATCCTGCACATTTCTTAGAGCATAAGGGCATAAAAGTGCTTTGAATTATATGTCAAATAAAAAACTGGACTTTAGAATAGATTGAAGTCTAGAAACAATACAGAAAAATCCAGTGACCAAGCCTTCAAAGGGTTACTGAAGAGTAAAATAGAAAAAAAACCTTCTCTAGAAGAAAATTTCTATGGGCTTGTAGAAAAGCACTGAACTAGTGCACGCTGGAGCTGGAAACTAGAAGGTAAAAAGGAATGAGAGAAACTTTGGATATCATCCTTCCTCCCCTGCAGGAACTGACCAACCCCATTATATGTCAGTGCTCTTGAAAGGTCTGTAACAGGAGGAGAATATTTCACTTACATAAGGTTTTCAAAAGCCAACTGTAGCTGAATGAAAATGCTTTTTTTCAGGGCATTTGCACCGCTGCATAAATGCAGTGGCAACTACTCAGACATTGCATCTATACTCAGCTGTTGAGAAAAGTTTATTTAGTAAAGCCATTAAAGGAACTGATTAAAATTTAATGGAATGATAGTGCTGTGGTGAAAGGTCTGTAACAGGAGGAGAATATTTCACTTACATAAGGTTTTCAAAAGCCAACTGTAGCTGAATGAAAATGCTTTTTTTCAGGGCATTTGCACCGCTGCATAAATGCAGTGGCAACTACTCAGACATTGCATCTATACTCAGCTGTTGAGAAAAGTTTATTTAGTAAAGCCATTAAAGCCTGATTAAAATTTAATGGAATGATAGGATAAATGTGGTGAGTCCACTGAGGTCTGAATGGCTGCCAGTATTGATTAACACCCTTAAGAGCCCAGTGGGAATCCTATCAGAAGCATATTTCAAATCTAAGCTATGGGAATCAGAATAAAGCCCTGAGTAAAAACCACCCTATCACTCAGATGAGTGTTTTATGTCCCTAAACAACAAGCAAATGAAACAAGATAATGGAAAGTTGCCAAAGGATTGTACCTGGGGATTTACACATGCTGACGATACGGGGGCCAGATTCATATCTGCAATAATTTTATCAAACTAGTTGAATTTTCCAAGGGTTAGGTATGGCCACAGTCTGTATCCAGATCAGATATTTGGATATATTGAAGGGTAACAGTTTATAGATTGTGCGGGAACACAACTGGCGCAGAAACAGATGCAGAAGTGATTAAAAAGAGACTTGAGAGGGAAGACTGTTTTGCTGGTGGGAAAAAATGTAGCTGTTCCGATGGCAAGGCTGGCAGTGAAACAATATAAAACCAAGCATGAGGAAAACAGATGCAGTAGAGGATTTGGAGAAATATGTAGAGGGAGAAGGAGGACAGAATAAAATTGCAAGTCGTATGTTAGCAGGTCTGTCATTTCTTCAAAGGTGAAGATAATAAGTTTGAACTTTTTTCGTCAAGGCAGAAGCCGAAAGAAATTTGAAAGGAGGGAGAGAATGGCAAAAGCATGAGATTGTTTTAAACTCAGGCATTACTGCTATACTGCTAAGGCAAATACTGAGAATTGGAAAGAGCAGAAAAAGGTTATGTTTTATGAAAAATTAATCAAGCATGGTCTAGGTTTGAAAGAGCAGAAATTAAAAAAGGAAGGAAGGAATGCTTGTGATGTGAGAGGACAAAAGGTTAAGAGAGGTGTTGCAGATGAATCCGAGCTTTGTTGAAAGAATGGAGCTGTTAAGGAAGATAAGCAGGAGGTGAAATCTAGAGGTTTGGGGGCTGGTTTTGTTTGGTGTTTTGTTGTGGAGGTGGGAGAGACCTGATCCATCATTTTGCAAAAGTCAGGTGCTGGCACTTTGTTCCAAATCCTAATTCTACAGTTAGCTAAAAAAGAGTTATCCATACACGGTGTGAAGAGTATTAACTGTTGGCAGCCAGCTTCATAATTTTTAAATCAATTGAACATTTAGAAGTATTAAATGAAAAGCAAAACCCAAATCCTGTGTGGCCTCATTACATAAAGCATTGGATAAAGTCCATTTCCTTCCTTTATCAAAGAGGCTTAAAGCATTTAAGAATATTATCTTAATTGCTAGATGGAATGTTTTTATTTAAAATATCTGTCACTGGTATATTTTGGACTCTGAAATAACCCTTATTCTTGTGGTAGGGTCCTGTGATAAGGAATGTCATAGGCTCACAAGAGGGGATGGCCTTCTGTAAAATGTCTGGTTATCACACTTGTGTTTTGAGCCTGTGAGGTCTTCTAGCTGACAAAATGTGTTGGTATTTTCCTTTTACCATTTTCTTTCTGGATTTCTTTTATTTATTCTTTAAATATTTATATCCTGACGAGCTGAATACAGGCCCCAAACCATTGAATCATTATGGAAATGCTGAAATACTTTGCTGACCAGGGATAAAGCTAAGCATATCTATACAGTTCAGCCTGTTGCTTTGGTGAATCTAATTAATTTACTGAATTTACTGTAAGCCTCTCCCCTACAAAAAATCATCTTGCTTAAATGTACCAGCTAAGCAGTAGAAGTGTCTTGAATGCTGATCAGAACATTGCTACTTCTCTGTTGCCCAATGCTAAAGGTGCTGGAGGAGAAAATGAAAAGTTAACTTGCTTGCAGGAGAGAGTTGTTTGTTTTTGTTTGGCTGTTCCTCCTAACATAAAAGCCTGGCTCACTGAATAATCCATGAGAAGCTAAATGTCTGCCAGCTGAGGTCACAAAAATAATCCCGTAAGCAGTCTGCTGTAAATGGTAGACAGGGCAGACCTAAAAAAGGCAAAGAGCCCATAATCACATTTCTATACATGTACTCACTTGGTTCCCACTGCTACATAATTCACGAGCTGTCTGATGTAGGACACAAAGAAATGTTAACTTTAATGCTGCAGATGGGGAAACTGAGGCCCAGAAAGACTGACCAGCTGGACAAGTGTGGTTAATGACACAACTCTTATTTACATGTTCAACACCAATAGGAGTTAAGCAGCTTACTGCATTCATGGGGCTGTGCTTAAGGGCTTTCTTCCAGGAAGACTTTGGAAAAGCTTTGGAATAACCCCTGAATTTCAGCCCAAATCTCCTTTTTAATCTAGTATTCAGAGATTATATGGTGTTAGGTGCAGAACAAACATGAGATAAAGCTCCAGACTTTTTCCGGGCTGTTCTGGGATTTTTTTTTTAAACAAAGAAACCTTCCCCAAAAAAAGCAAAAAAAGTGAGGTAGCAGCAGTACCTCAATGCAGACAATCAAGGCTGAGATAATAAAAAGAGGGTTCTTTGTTTCCTGAGGCCAGAGAGTAAAAAATGAAGAGAGGATTTTTGTGTGCTTTCTCATTCTTGTACTAAAAAACAGTGTTTGGGGAAGGTGTTCTTAGTAACCTATTATAAAAGATGTTCAATTTTGTCAGCAGGAAGACTGTGGAATGTGTGAAAATATGGAAGAAAATGGGGATAAACTGCACAATGGGAGATGAGATGGCATGCACTGCAGACCAAGTCAAATACTTGAAAAAACAAGCATGTTGGCTGGCTGGGTTATAAATGTGTTTTAAATAAGAGCTGTCGTTAACATCGCTAGAATGAAATGAATGTGTTCTTTGAACTTGCACCTTTCCTTGCAGAAGCACGACGGCCACTTCACAGTCATCCAGCTGGTCGGAATGCTGAGGGGGATTGCCTCTGGCATGAAGTACCTCTCAGACATGGGGTACGTGCACCGGGACCTGGCAGCACGGAACATCCTGGTCAACAGCAACCTCATGTGCAAAGTCTCCGATTTTGGTCTGTCACGAGTGCTGGAGGATGACCCTGAAGCTGCTTACACGACAAGTGTGAGTTTGCCTTATCTAATTTGAACAGCTGAGTGCCTCGTGCCCCTTTTATTCCAGTTTCAGGTTTGTTTATGCCACAGGAACAGCAGTTTGAGGTGGCTTGGCTCCGTTCCCAGTCATGTGATTCAATAAACACGTTGGCAGTGCTGAGGGGAATTTGTTTTGATTTTTGGCTCATAAACTTCAGCAAACATTTATTTTAAGCAAATGTGCAAGTATAAGAGGGGGACCTTTTTCCTTCTTCTTGGGTTTGGTTTTGTTGGCTGTGGAGGGTTTTTTCCCCCACATTGTTACCTCTTCTGTTAGTTTGTGTTCATTTACAAAGAGATGTTTCTAAAAGAGAGGGATGGAGGAGGAAACAGTCTCACCGGTTTCACTGTTGGAAGCTTGATGTTAAGCCTTGCATTCATAAATGAAAATTTTCATTTTATTTCACTTCAACTTACCTTCTAGCAAGACCTTTCTTGGATGGTTTAACTCTCAGTTCATTAATACCTTAATTCCTTACGTGATGCAATTAAATTGTTATAATGGAAAATGGGGTTTGGGTGGGATTTTTTTAGGGGAAAGTTTTTTCTGTTTGTGTCCACTGACAATGAAGAAGCTTGTTCAGTTTTGACTTAGATAAAAAACCTAAATTGTACCTGCAATATGAAGAAAGTAAGGAAAGGAGTGTGTTGGTTGTTGCCAATAAAATGACAAGCTCTGATGCATCATTTTTTTTGCCATACCAAAACATTTAGTTACAATCCTGTTACAGTTATTATCACAACATTAAGAATTTTGGCTAATTGTAAGCTGATTTCAAGTAACTTTCATACCTATCACTGAAACTAAAACTATTTCGGAGTCAGAGTACTCTGAAATAGTACTCTCATTAGTACTCTCACAAAAATGCACAGAATTTGTATGTTCCCATAGTAGGGCACAATGACAGAATTCTAATAAGAGATGATAAATGAGTATTAAATAATGTATTTCACCCTTTTTTTCTATTTCATTTTAAAAAGTGATGTATGGCCAAAATAAGGAACTCATCTAATTTAACTGTATTGGAATAAGTACTCTGGTGTATCTACTGAATTCAACATAGATATTGTAAGGGGATTATAGATCCTATATATTTATATATGTATAGTATATATTTATTTTTAGTTTAGGCCTAAGATAGAAGTGTTCTGATAATTTTACTGTAACTTCCACTTCTTAGAAGAAGTTCTGTACAGAACTGCAAGCTGACTAGTCTTCACTCACAAGTCTCTTTGCAAGGTTTTCTATCAGGGTCCACATGCAAGCTGGGGGGAAAAAGAAAAGCTCCTGGTTTTTACTTTACAGCACAGATTTCCTTCATTTATTTCTCGAAACCTCTTTTGCTTCACACTGCTTCTTAGTGTGAGGCTTGAAAGGAAAAATAAACATTACTGCAGTTTAACAAGTTATCACATGTTGGCTGAGCCTTGCTAATTGTCCGTGTGAGTGTGCTCAGCTGGCAGCAAGTGCCCCCAGTGACAGGCAAGGGAAGTTACACTGATCCTGGGCTAATCAGCCCAGCTGGTGGAAGGCCCTGGAAGTGGCCAAGCAGCCTCTCTCCCAGTTAGGTTCAGAAAAAATACCAAATGACAACGGGAGGCTTTCAGCTATTTTTTATCCTGTAATTTTCTGCTGGATACCAATACAGAACAATTAGTTTTTCAGATTAGCTAGAGCCTGCCTTGTTCATCATAGCTGGAGCTGCTTTTAATCAGGAAATGTTTTACTGGGGGAAAAAAAAAAGAAAAAGGAATATTTCATGGCGATGTATCTGTGTTGAAGGACTTCCTTGAAACACAGGACAGGCTTTGATGAAGTGCTCACCCTGTGTCAGACATTTAAGGTGAATCTGTTTCGACCTTGAATTCCTCAAAGATAAACAAGCTTTGAAACTAAGGTGAGAAAATGCTCTGTGTCATTCTGATATGGATAAAAATCTTTGTAAATATAAAGAATTCAAAGCAATGCAGTCAGGTATAATAGAAATTAATAGCATTTTAAATCACTCATTCCTTCAACTCCAGCTTCCCCTGCCCTCACAAGTGGGTCTTCACACCCAGACTGTTTCAGTCACTGTGGCTGAGTCTGCCCAATTCTATTCTGTCACCTCTGTTCCTTGGGAAATGTCCTCCCCTCGTTCCTCGGGGCAGACTGACTGCTGCATTCCCTGTTCCATGTTACACTCATTCTGGATGAGCTGGGCATAGCCAAGTTTGCTGTGGGATGCTCTCACCTCCCATGTGCTCCATCCCCTGGCTCTTGCCCCCCTTAAACAAGGCCAGTAGATGTTCTCTGTAGGAATGCTCAGCAGGAAGTCAAACAGCAAAACTATGACCAAAATGGGGTGGGGACAGAAATATTTGTCACAGTGGCTGTGGAGGACTCAGTGAAGTCTTTCCCCCTTTAAGCAGCCTTTCATGGTGACAGAATGGAATGAACCCCACACTGGCTGTCCTGTCCTCTTGCAGCTCTCACTGCCCATAGCTGTGCCATTGACCTTTCTGCTCGTTGTGAACATCTCCCCAGCAGCAGGCCCTGTGTATTACTGGAGGGTTTTATAGCACCTCTTTAGTTCCACACTGTGCTTTTGCCATGTGAAGGTTAAACCCTCTGTGTTCTATCAAGGATTCTGGCGCTTTTAGAATTCATCTTTCCTTTCCTCAGAGATTTTTATTGATAACAGCCCAGTACCTGTAGCTGCAAGAAATCCATGGAGTGGGTCTGCATATTGAATAGTGGTATTTTTAGGCTCACATCTCCCAGTACAGCACTGTCAGTGCTCAGAGGAAACTCTGATTATTTTTTATTCCCATTTCTGTCTTTGTCCTGCTGTCAGAAATTGAATGGTACAATTGGATGTTTTCTTTGGAAATAAACTACAAGACAGTCTAAGCCAAAAAATAGAATTTTGTATCTGTGATGCAGTGGTCAATATTTTGTCAATATTTGCATTTGCAGACATAAAAATGTAAATAGTTGCAAAAGGCAAACTGTGGCAAAACAGGAAAGATCCTTGTACCTTGTGAATTTACCACACCTGAGCAGGCACTGCCTTGAAGTCAGAGATCTCAGAAAACAGCTGACTTCCATGAAGGCTCGCTCTTTTTTTTTTTGTCTTCCAGTCTACTGAGACAAAGGATGCAAATATATTTTTGTAAAGAGTATTGTTTTGGTAAGAGTATTGATTTCTGTTTGCTATTAGGAATCACAACATTTACAGCAAGATACAATTTTACAATAGGAAGGAGGAAATAAGGGCTAGGAACGTTTGACTGCAAATCTTTATGTTTCAGATTGATTAGGAAAATATAAACTTTGGGGCAACTAAATAGTATGTGGGGTTTTTTCTATGGAGACAAAGCTTTCATGTTTAGTAGTAGTTTCCAAGGTGACAGTTACTTATAAAAAGACATTTCTAGTATATAAACAAGTATTTCTCAATACAGAGGATATCCAGGCTCTTGGATCCCTGCTTTTAGATAGACTATGTTATATGTTGTAGATTCATTTAGTTTAAAACACAGTCAGGGTTTGCATGTATTTCAAAAAGAAACACATGCCTTCAGAGTAACTCTTTACATGTAGCAAAATATATATAATCAGAACCAAATCTGGGGCACTACTGTAAAAAGGACTAAAGCGGTATTTCTGTTAAAGGTAACACCTTAATAGTCTGCATTAAATCTGATTTTTAGTGAGTCAAAAAGCTGCTACAAACTGAATTATATGAGACATAGAAGTATTCTAGATTTCTTTTGTCAGCTGTATTTCTGAATTCAGCATTAATATATCAAATATTTGCTTATTTCCCTAGTAGTAGTTAGAGAATTGATTCATTGCATTGCATTTCCTGAATCACTTTGTAAACTTTATGAGTGTGACTCTTCTCAAGCCACTTGGATGAAACATCCCATCCAGGAAAATTTCAGGCTTATTAGATTCATTAGAGGAGCAAAGAAGATTGATGCCAGTAACCTGTATAAATACTATGAAGCAGCAAAATTTGGGGAGGATCAGGATGAAGACTTTGTGATTTTTTACTTCATTACATAATTTCCACGTTGCAAGACATTTTCAGTTTTCTCTTGCTTTTACACAAACGGGTTTGGAGAGAGAAGGTTTAATTTGCTAGAAAGTAAAACAAGATGCAAATGATTTTCCAGTTAATTTGGGATGTTAACCAACAGTTTCTGAACAACCCCAGTGCTATGACAAACATAATTTCCCGACAGTTACTTTAAGATCCAAATTAATCATAGATCATCGAGTAAATTGGTTATTGGCAACCATTCAGAAAAGGAAGCTGTCTATACTGTAAAGCTCTGCATTAAGCTGTGTTCTTGAAAACGAATTGGTGACATAAGGTTGAGCACAACTGTTGTCAGCTGGTCAACTCAGAGTGTAACATGACAGGAAGGGGCTGGTGCACAAGTCTGATGAGGAGTGGAGGAGGGAGCTGGGAGTGTTTAGTCTGGAGAAAAAGAGGTTCAGGAGTGACCTTATTGCTCTCTACAACTGCCTGAAAGGAGGTTGTACCAGGTGAGATTTGGTCTCTTCTCCCAGGTAACAAGCAACAGGATGAGAGGAAATGGCCTCAAGCTGTGCCAGGGGAGGTTTGGATTGGATATTAGAAAAAATATCCTTCCAGGGCCACTACGTGAGATTGTAATATTGTCAGCCAGACTAGAGATGTAGCCCTCAATCAGGTCCCTAAGGGGTTGTTGCATAAGTCAATTGGTGTCATTTTGCCTCATCAGGATTATTGTGCCCCTTTGCAGGAATCCAGCTGCTGGCAGCTGCTCCCAATGTCCAGACACTGCCTGTCCCTGCTCTTAGCTGGGCTCCAGCCTGCTGAGTGCCATGGGATGCTTTTAACTGCAGTATAACAGCAGGAATGACTCTAGTGGAACACTGCTACTAACATAAAGTAAATATTTTAAAGCAGTTAGTATCTCAGAATGTGGGCAAGAAGTCAAGGAGCAAGTTAATAAGAGTTGTGTTAATGTGCTCAGCCTGCACCAGAGTGTGAGAGGTGCAGTAGTTAGTTTTAAAGTATATGATGGGATTTGTGTCAAGTGGTGGTGAGAGAAACCCCCTTCCCATGACTTGCCAGCTTCAGCTGGATCCATTCCCTGCTTGGGGTTGCAGACCCTGCATGTGCCCTCTTCAACCCTCTGTCATCTGTTGTGTTGACCTGGACAAACATAGAATGTGCTCAGGTTGTGCTCAAGGACAAACAGCCAACTGGTAAAGGAGAAGCCAAAGGAAGGAGTGCCTTGGAAAAAAGACTTGTTGCCTTTGGGGCTCTAACAATGTGAGGTGTGATGGCTTTTAATAACTAATTGTATGTTTAAAAGGAACAGAAATCCCAAACTTACTCGTTCAGGGTAGGGAAGGTGCTTGTTATTTACTTGAGCTGTTTATAGCAGACCCTAAAGAAGGAAATACGTGTCTTTGACAAAATTTAAATATTTTAATACATTCAGTGTCTTAAATATTCTCCTCTGCTTTTATCCAACTTTGATCCCAAGTTATTTAAGAGGTTTTCTGATTTAACCCTCCTTAAAATTAGTGATAGAAATGTTAAGAGGATATAACACAGATCACAACAAAAGCAGACCCTTAGGAGGAAGGTCCAAGGACAGGAATGAGACATAAATATAAATTCTCTCTCCATATTTTCCCAAACTTTCTAGTTCTATGAGCACTCTTTCCCCAATGTAACAGTTGTCATTTGGGTTCTGAGAACATATGGAAAAAAGCATGAAAATTTGCATTTAGTTACACAGAATCAAAAGGAACTTAATGGTTGAATTTAATTGTAAAACTATATAATATTACATTATTAGCTCTCTCATCCCTGCTTTTGCTCTCCCCACAACACCCCCCTAGGCAGGAACTCCAAATACAGATTTGGCACAGAAACACAATTGGAAATTTGCATTTCACTTTTTCATTCTCAAAACCATTATGTTGATGAATTCAACACAAGAATAAGCTGTAAGATTTTGGTGCAGTGGTTGTCAACTGTTCTCCATGCCTGGATTCCTGAAGTTTATCCAGTGGAAATGCAAACTTTGTTAGAAATTTCCCATTTGTGGGCTTTTGTACAGCACTTTGCTCTGTGGTATCTTCCACAAATCTCTTTAAAGTATTCCTCAGGCTCTCAGGGGTTGAACTCCTGGTAGCAAGAAAAGACACAGGGATTAGGGTTAGGAGAGGTATCCCAAGACTCAGAAAGAATCTGTCTAATGGCATTCACAGTCAGAGCTGAAACCAGCCACTACTACAGAGGACTGACAGGAAAACATAGACCCTACTTCAGAGATGTGAAGAGTAATGCAGAAAATTCACAGCAGTGAGTCTCTTACCCAGACCAAAAATTTGGCTCAAATGATCACTGGAAAAATCACTGTGTTGAATAATGACTGGTCTGGATCAGGAGTGTGCACTCCTACTTCATAAAGTACAAAAATAAGGGTACATTCATTTAGGTTAAGTGATGGAAAATTCAAAACTATTTTAAAGACTGCAAGTAGTTTTATAGCACAGTGTGTAATTAGCACAGGACTGCTTGCTACAGAAACCCATTTGGGCCAAGATTTCAACAAGTTGATGTTTGTTTGGTGTAAAAAAAGGGCTCAATATTACTAGGGAGAAATAATATTCTAGTACTACAGTCAATAACAATTTTAAAGAGAGATGAAATCTCATATTTCAGCCTGGGGAAGGAAAGAGGGAGGACAGGAAGAAAAGAAATGTGAAATAAGTAACAAAGTGTGGATTATTTTCAAGCTTTCACGCCTTCCTCTGAAACATCCAATATGGTTACTGCTGCAGAATTTGGATTTGTGTTGGAAACAGTGTCGATAATACTGGGATGTTTTCCTTACTGCTGAGCAGCACTTGCACAGCATCAAGGAATTTTGTGCCTTTGACCCCAACCCAGCAGTGAGGAGGCTGAGGGGGGCACAAGAAGCTGGGAGGGGACACAGCCAGGACAGCTGACCCCAACACACAATTAGCCATAGGAACTCCTTTAGGTAAAATGACTGGGGCAAAAACTTCCTCATTTAGAATTAAAAAAAGTAAGAAAAAGACACTGGAGTCACAGATCAGGTTAAATAACAGAAGATTGTAGAATTGAGGAGAAAACTAGCCTATGAAAACACACCTGCCATTTCACTCTAGTTTGGCTATGATTAAAAGTAAGCAGTAATAGAGCAAATGAAAAATGCCAAGCCAAGAGTTTTTCTGAGCCAACATACAAAATATTTCATATGTTCTTCAGCTAGATCTTAACTATTAGGATGCTGATCTGAAAAAGTCTTTTAATTTAATTAGTTTGTGTTTTGTTACCTGACTTCAGAGTACAGTGACACGATTCACCTTGAAAATAAAATTCATCTCTAGTTCACTTTCTAAAGCAAAAAACCACTATTTTTCATTTTTATATTTTTCTGCAGTGTTGAGTTTCTGATTTCACTTTGTAGCTGTCACGCTACATTAGGGGATAACTACCTGGCTTTTTTTTTTTTAATTCATATATGAAAAAACATTAAACAAAATATGCATCGTCAAAGACTAGATGAGGGTTTACGGGACCATTGTATTTTATTTTATTCTTCCTTATTGTTAGGATCCGGAGAGAATTGTAGAAAACTATCAGTATAACTTTGTGTGTCCTGTAAAAGAAATAAAATCAAAATCTACTTTCTAATTTGTAGTTTAATCACAATTTTAATCTGTTTAAATCTGCAATTGCCCCTGCTTTGGGAAATTAAAGTTTCATTACCAGAAGATACGGGTTGGTTCAATGGGTTTGAAGTGTACCTGTTTTTTGGAGAGTACATGGCCAGCCAAAGACATGAAGCAGCTACACCTGTGTTTTGGTTTTCTCCAGACAACTTATGTTTTGAAATGTTTGCATGTAACATATTGTCTTTATTTTCAGAACTGTAATTGCCATTGCTTCTAGGGAGCTAATGATCCGATTAGTACATTGGAAAAGGCAGAGACAGGGTCAGTTTTCCCTGCAGGGCTTAAGTAATACCTTTCATTGCCTAAGAAAAAAACCCTATAAATATGTTTTTCTTCTACTATAGCCTAGAATGAAGGATTATACATCAAATGTGTCAAAGCACTGACTGATTTTAACATCACCAGAGTTGGTGTTATATAATGAACTGGTAGAATATCTAAAAACTTATTCGGGGGGAAAATTATCTTTCTTGACTTGTGCTTATACAGCTAGTGGGAAAAAAAGGGTTCTCTTTTCCCCCCTCACAGACAGTGTTACCTCACAGTCACAAGTGTGAAGTCTGCCTTTGGTGTAAGATCCAAAACCTACCAGTATTGAATCCATAAAAATAGGTAATGTTACATCTCTGAGCAAATCTTAAGTAGTTATGCAAGGACAGAGGAGGGGGGAAAAGGCAATGCACTTGCAAGTAATTTCTGAAATAATAGTTAAATGAGGACTGTGAATCTCAGAAAGCTACAGGTGATGTTTTCAGAAACATTACAGATTTACCAAGGCACCAAAGTTATTGACCTCTCAACTGGACATGGGAATCTTGGAAAATTCTCTCTGTGCACACTGTTCACCTTGGAAACCAAGTCCAATAAAGTTAAGCATATATGTGTATATATGCACTGTATACTATAAACAGTCAATGTAGTTTATTGTTAGTTCTTCATACTACTAATAGATTTTTTTAAAGTTAGCAGTTATCAGAATATTAGTCTAATTTTAAACACAGCTGGGGTTTTAGTCCCAATTAAATATGGATTTAATTGCATGCATTTATAATTTTAAATCAGAATTGCCACTTTCAAACTATAATTGAAGGAGCTATTGTAAACATGCAGAACATGCTTATACATTTTTAGTGATACCTTTTTCACTCAGAGCAATACCATGCACACTTAAGATTAAAAGTGGAGGTGAACTGACACAAAATCCAAGTTGTTGCTTTGTTGCTAGTACTGTGAATGAATGTAATCCTGAATGCCTCTTTTGTTAGACTGACTAATAATGGACCACAGTTCACTTAGTATTTTAATATTCAATGTATTGACCAAGGTGCAGTGTATCTTTACTGTGTTGGAAAATACCTGTAGTCTCATTAAAGGCTATTGGTACCTTGCAAAGATGGATTAAGAAAACTAAATTCGTTTACTGTGTGCTGTTGAAGCTAGAAGAGTTAAGCAATAAATTGGGAAAAGAACCATTCAGCTCCAGTGATCCAAACAGCTCAGCTCTAACTGTATCATTTAGCTAAAGATCTGAGATATGGGTGGACCTGTTTTTTTCACGGGGTGGAAGATTTTTTGCCTGGTTCCTGAGGAATTGTCCTGTGTTATATTTGCATGTGACTGGCTAGACCTGTGTTTTGTAAGGAATTTCATCAGTTTGAAATTAATCAAATTAGAAAGAGGCATTAAAATTTCAGAGACACTATTTTACTTTTTTTTCACGAAAACAAATGGTGACATAGAAAACAAAATCTGTTAATTTAGCAAGGGTTTAACCTAATTGATTTTAGTCTGGAATTCTGATATCCAGTCTTCAAAACACAAATCTGGGGAAAACTGAGATTCCTTGTTTTTTTTTTTTACTTACTTGAGGACTTTTGGGGTGTTTAGCCTGTTTGTGGTTTGGTTTTGGTTTGTTTTTTTTTTTAAATGAGGATCAATATTAATATATACAGTCACCAACAGGAGGCAATAAAGAGAGGAGGGAGCACAGCATTTGCAGGAATACCAAGGAGGAAAGCCTGACACTTCTGAAAGTAAGGAGAGTCAGTATTGTTTTGATTTTGTTACAACCTTGCTTAAGATAATCATTCACAAAGGTGAGGGGTGGGTGGAAATATCAGTGTTATGGAGATGCTGAAGTCCAGTCTATACAACTTTATGAAAATGGATGAGGCAAATAAGTTTGGATGCAGAACCCTTTGGAACACTGAGGAAAATCTGAGGCTCTTCTCCCAGGGAACAAGCAACAGAACAAGAGGAAACGGCCTCAAATTGCACCAAGGGAGCTTTAGAATGGGTGTTAGGAAAAAATTCTTCACAGAAATGGTTATCAAGCATTGGAACAGTCTGCCCAGGGAAATGGTTGAGTCGCCATCCCTGGAGGTGTTTAAAAGACGTGTAGTTGTGGTGCTCTGGGACATGGTTTAGTGATGAACACAGTAGTGATGGGTCAACGGGTGGACTCAATGATTTTAGAGGTCTTTTCCAACCTAAATGATTCCATTTTCTTCTCTGGGTAATACTGCACATTAGGAAGGTCTAGGATACATTAATGACAGAAGAGTTTGCAGATAAAAAAGGAGTATATTTTCATATTCTTTAACTACTCTGTATAGAAAGAATTTTGCAAAGGGTAGACCCAGATAAATGTGAAAGGGTGGAGTTTTTGCTTGGTATGATTTTTACTTTTGTGTTTAGATGTGCAGTACTCATGTTTCATCATCTCTCCTTTGCCCTTAAGGGGGAAACTATGGTCTGATTGCTGTTGTTTTGATATTCACTTCACCCAGAAGAAGGAAGTCAAAACCATGCACGTCTCTCATGCTTATGAATTTTTCTGCTCACTTAGATACTAATTCTAATCTTTCTCCTGTACATGATATCAAAACTGTTGTAAATAGGACTCTATAATTACAGAAGGTAGTTTCTGAAGCAAGATAGGCACATATGTTAAACTTAATCTACTTTCATATCTCTGTAACTGAAATGTTAACTTCCAAATGAGACTGACCTAGTTTTTCATCTAAATTAATCCCTGGTGAAATCAGCTACAGGAATTTTCACTGACCAGGTAGGAATTGTGATTTGCCCTAAATCAGAAGGATAACTACAGAAAGAAATTATTAATTGTTTTCTTACAAGAATGAAATCCAAACTATTTTCAGTCATACACAAGCTCTTGGGGATCTCACTTGTGCACTTTTCTGTGTTTATCAGATTACCAAAGCCTTGCAGTGGTAAACTTTTAGTCTCCTGGATTCTTTCTAATCATGCTCTTTGGTAGACTTTCAAGTTATCAGCTCCTTGCCCAGCTGAGAGTTCTTCCCTCCATTATATTCATGGGGAGGGATGATTCATGATTATATATACGGGGGATGATCCATAGTTTACTGTTACTGTGTTTTCTTTAAACAGAATGTCACAGGAATATTGTGGCACAGTGGTTGTCTGGCTCAAAAACGTGTTAGATTTGTGTGACTGATAAATCTAGGTCAAACATCATAGTCAGTGCTCACTACTTATTCAGGCAAAACTCCTGTTGAGGCCAATGGGAGTTTTGCCTGACTAAGCACTGTGGGATTTTGCCCTTAATGTCTAAAATATTTGGTCTGTTCCTTGCGCTCTGGAGGCAAATCTTATGTCTTGTCCTTGACTGCCCCACTGTGGCTGCAGCAGCAGCAGCTTGAAAGGTGGCAGAATCTCGTGCCTCCTGACATAAAGCACATCTTCATTGACAGGATATTAAAAAAGCCACATGTGCACAACTTGGTATTTTTTATATTTAAAGTAATTCCAAAAATCTATGTGCAGTAACTGTGTGTGCATTACTGCATGAAAAGGAAATGAGTTATTCATACTCTAGATTCCTCGTTCCCCTTTTTTCTACTGTAGAGCTTCAGCGTTTTGGTTTCAGTTGTAGGGGCTTTTAGGAAAAAAAAAAAGAAGTCTCATGTCTTTTTGTTCTCTCCTACAAACTGTTTCACGTGTTCAAATCACTGCCTATTCCATAGAAGGCTTTTGGTTCACAGTTCAAATGTCAGGAACTCATTCAATGAGGGTTAGGGCCAGTTTTGCAGAATAATAGGTGAGGCAAATTGAGTCATCAATCAACTCAAATTTCACTGCTATCTTAAAATAATTGTCCTTGCAAGTGAGGCATTAGATGAACCTGCTTCCTTGATCTCACAAAGAAATGTGTGGTATTGGGAAATAAAGGCATCTGGAGACTTGAAACAATGTGGGAAAACTAGTTTTCTTCTTGGTAATGTGGCCATGCTTACTGCTTTGATTTTACATCATTTTTGTAAAATTAGTTCAAGTGCATTTTGAGATGAGACTTGTCACCCTCTGCTGTAACAATGCATCACTTACTGAGCTTTCATTTCTGCCCTAATTTCTATCTGCTTCTGTCTTCACTCTCAGTGCATTACCTGTTACTGCTTCCTCTATTTTCTCTTTTCACTGCAACCTGTATTATATCAAACCCTCTGACTGGAACTATCACTTTTATTTTTCCATCAAGCACTCTGCTTTTCATTTAAATTTCCTCTTGAAGATCCACATCTGAGGTTTTTAATGCAAACTCTTTCGAATAAAAATGCAGTCAACTTACTCCTTATTTAAAAAAAAAAAAAGCTCTAGGTAAATCTCATAATAAATGTGTTGCACATCTCCTTAAAAGCCTGCTTATCCTCACTCAGGCTGAATAACTCCCAAATCTTCAGAGCTTCCAGTGAAATAAATACTCCTAGACGTTGATAAGCTGTTATTCAACATGAACAATTACCTTGAGAGTGTTGGCTCTTTCTCCCACTGTAGCTCTCCTGGCCAGTACAGAACACTTGGTACACAGCCAGCTGTAGTTTAAGAAAAATGCTTCTCCAAAATAAGGAAGCTGGTAACAATTATGAAATATTTACCCCTCTTTACTCAGACTCTCTTTAAATTTATTCTGATAACACACACAGCAAACTCCCAGGATGTATTAGTTTTATGCCCAAATCCTGCAAGTCAGCCATGACATTTAGCCATTCTTCTTATTTCAGACTCTTTAGCAATGTCATGATCATGATTAATTTATTGTATTTTTAAACACAGGAAGGCTTTTCAGTGCAGATACACTCCCAAAATTACAGGAGCAGTACTATGGATTCAACATGTAGGCAGATATTCTCTTGTTCATAGCCATTTCTTCCTGGAGAAGCCTGGAATATCCAGCAGTCTGGCCCTGGTTTCATTCTGCATCAATGAATAAACATTATACAATCATTGTAATGTCATTTTTGTATTATTTGTACTTATTTAAAACATATTTCTCTGAATTGATCATTGAATTTTCAGCAAATTATTAATTAAATCATTAGCTTCATTGAATACCTAGTGTGACTCTCTTCAGCCTTTTCTCTAAGTTAGAATAATTACTTCAAGTTGCTAAATAATTATATGTAACAACATCTTTAAGTAAATGTTATCGATATAAAGTTTAATTTGGTCTTTGTTCCCTTGATTCAATTTTTGGTATAATTTTCTCAGAAACATCTCCCTGGCTAATCTGTTCCTTATAACTTTAGTATAGTTCATTACAGGAATTTCAGTAAATCAAACGTTTTAAAAGTAAACAGCTCTTGTGCTGGGGCTGTGGTTTATTCAGGATACTTTTCCAATGTGCAGATGTTGATTATGGATTGAAACATATTCCCAGAAGTTGAGAGAGACTGTGTGTAACTGCCTTGAGCAACAATTGCTTTAGTAGTACTGTTCTAAATTAAAAGAATATATCATATACTGCTCGACCTTTACTAAGTTACTTATTTCTAAACATTTGGAGTTGCAAAAAGGTGGGACATGAAAAGTCTATCCTACAGCATCCAGGCATGTCACAGAAGCCTATTACAGCATTTTTTATTAACACTGTGTAACTGCGTTTAATTCTATCCTTTATTAATTTTCCACTGCTCAGCTGTGTAGCTTTAAAATTTTGTTTTACAGTACTTCCTTCTCAAGAGCTCGTCTCTGCACTGTGTTCCTTTGTGCTGGAGACATGCTGGGCTAAAATAGGAAGGCTTTATCCCATACAAATTAATTATTTGTTATAAGCAACACATTTCCTGGACTAGTTGTTTGGGTTTTTTTTATCAAAAAGATTGAAAAACTTTCTGGGATTCCTTCAGCCTCTTGATCAAATAGTCTGTTTTTTCATGGTACAGCAATGTTACAGTAAGAAGAGGTACAGGAAAAAGAGAGCAAATGGAAAGATACACCCAACAGCTGTGACTAACAAAAGGACTATATTTCATTGCATAGTATTGGTTGTGAATTTGCTCAGTTCATAGAATAAAGGAGGGAAAAAAAACCCATGACACAATACACTGTAAATTATTCAATGAAATGAATGCCCACTGTGTGTGCAGACTTTCCTTTCAAAGTCTTTTCTAAACAGGAGCTGCAAAAAAATTCGTGAAACTGTCATGCTCATAAATTGTTTAGCAGATCTGCCACACTCTTCTTGAAAGAAATACACTGAAATCCATAACTTTAGCAGTAATTTGTCAAGTTTTTAATATGTTTGCTTCTCTCAGATTGCATGTAGAACATTTGGCCTCCACCAGAAATAAAACCATCTGCTTTTTAATTAGGAAAGGATGATGGAGGGGGTTGTATATATTTTTAGCATTAACTATCCCCCACAGAATAGTAATATCACATTGCTATGTGGAGGTGACAGAACAATCTACAGAGTAATTTGACGTGCAAGGATACCACCTTTCCATGGTTAAATATTCTAATGTCAGCAGGCATCCTTCCAGAATTCCCCCCTCTCTGGGCTTTAAGTCCCTATTGGAAACTGAGAAGAAAAGGTTTGTGACAGGACCCTGAGTTCTGGGCAAACATGTAGATCTTACTTGCAGGTCAGGCTTAGTCAGTGCTTTTATGAATTATATCAACTCCTTCTCATCTCTGGGAACTTCCTCTTTTCCTCCCTGAGGTTTGGCTGCCTGCTCCTCAGGACACATCTTCCCACGCCAGCAGGAACTTCTCAAGCTCTCTTGCCTGCCACATCTTACCTTCTCCCAACATGTCTTTCCCTGAGCAGAGTCAGCAGCACGCCAAGCAAGGGAGCCTCCATCAGAAGTAAAATCATAGGTACCACACCACCTTGCCCCAGGGCTTTCACCTTTAGCACAGGAAAAAATTGTGAAAAAAACAAACAAACAAAAACAACACCAAAAAAAAAAAACCAAACAAGAGAAACAAAACAAAAGAAAAACCAAAAACAAAAACAATGAAAAAAACCTCACACACACACAAAAAAAGGAAAACCCAAAATATCCATCTTACAGGTTTGCTGCCTTTTTCCTGTTCTAAAGAGCTATCATTGCTCTGACTCCTGACTGAAGGGCTAGAAAAATGCCTAAGAGAGCACAACAGGGAAGCTATAGATCCTTCTTCAAGCATGCTTTTTTTCAAGTTATACCTGAAGGCAGAGCCAAGTTCTTATTAAAAGTATATTGTAGGTGCAGCTGTGGGAACTTACTCATTTTAATACACATGTTATTATAATTGAGATAGCAAAATTATCTAAGAAATTGCTTACTGGCTTCTTTGACAAGTTTTTTCGTGTGTGGGAAGGTTTGCCACAGTGCAGATCTCAGAGAAGACAGCAGAAGCCTGTTTGAATCTCTGTGGTGTTCATACCTTTTTTGAGTCTGCTATTCCAACCATCTGCCATTAACATATTTTTTCCCTTGCCCTACATACCAGTCACATTAGAAATCCTGTTTCACTATTGCAGATGTTATGCTGTGGGAAAATGTACTTTCTCTCCCCCCCCCAGATAAGGTACACAAATGAGAATGTTTGATGCATGGACAGCTCCTACCCAAGTGTGTGTTATGTCCCAAATAAAGTCCTCACTTTCTTCCAGTTTCCCAGTTCTAAGAGGGAAGGGACTGGTTTTGTTTGTAATCATTTTTGTCCTTTTGCATGTGATTTTTTCACTTTGTTTCCTTTTTATTTGGTATCCCTACCAGTGCCAGTGTGATACCCCAGGGCAAAGGCAGCAAGCTCTAGATGCTTCTTGCCAGCACAACTAGATAAGGTTCCTTTAACTGCTTCCTCTGGAATACTCTCTCCATTACAACACAGTTTTACTGTGTTTGATGCCTTTTTTTTTTTTTAATAAATCCAGGCAACTGTCAGTTCAGCCCTGCCTTGTGAGCAGGTGTTCTGAAATAAAGGGATATTATTGAATCCCTGATCTCCTCAGAGTTGTGGATATTGTAATTTTTTTAACATGGACTTGAGCTTTTCCTTTTAGGTTTCCTCCTGTGGTGTGGTGTATTGTCCTGGGCTTTTTGCACAGGCTGATTTATAACCAATAGTAAAGGGTATTTGTATTAGCTGTATATCAAGTGATGTTCTTTGCTAATCTATGCTGTAAAAAAGAAATGTATAAACCATATACAAAATTACAAGTAAAGATTGATGTGACACACCAAAGACTCATCAAAATAAAGATGACTACCTCAGGCTTTGAAAGTTCTGTTCAGAAGGTCTACTCCATCAAGAGAAATAGCAACATTGCACAGTTCAATTTGTGTGTAAATTTAATTACAGCAGATGCACAGGCTGGGCTCCACAAACTGCTGCCATCTCACTCATCAGCACGTCTGATATTACACTGAGTTGTCTTTCTTTGAGAAGAATCAGCTCCTAGAATAATCATGGGATTTAAATAATCGTGCATTTCTTTTTTCTTTTTCCCCTGGTTCTTGTAAAGTGAAAAACCTTAAAAACTTGTGTCCTAAAAGGTCTAAAAATACTAAAAGTACTTGTTAAAAGTAGAGTGAACTTTTGCCATTTGGATCATAATTTCTTCATGGAAGATAAGGCTGGGACAAGCATTTATGTTGAACCTACCTCTCTACACCCAAGATCTTATCCTATTATTAGAAAGATGTGTGTTTTGACAATTTTCTCTGGGAAATATAGTTAATATATGCACACAGCTCTTCCTGGTGGCTGTGTAACACCAGTTTTATAGTCCATGTGAACAGCACCTTGAAGCTGTTAAGTGTTCCTCTAGGTTTCATTAGCATCCCACATTTTTATTTGCAGTGGCTGTGTTGGTAGCATCTCCATGGGCCTGGCTGTTTATTGCTCATGAACAATTGCTTCATGTATGCACACGTGTTGTTTTCTTTGTTGTCAGAGTGCTTCCAAATACCAAATCCCAATTTTCTGTCCTATTAAGTTTTTATAGGCCAATATCTTGCAGTAACATAACAGAAGTTGATAAGACCTCGTGAGGATTCTGTAAGGGTTGTTCCCACACTTAGGAGCCATCACAGTCATCTCATTTCCACCCAGCTACTAAATATAATTTCACAGTTTTTTCTGCTTCTGAGCATAAATATTTCTACCTACCTCATTGTTTGTAAGAAAATATTGAAAGGGGCCACATCATGATAGTCCCAATCTTGCATGAGGCGTGAAAATCACACGGATTTTTCCCTTTTCCCTAATTTTGGCTTTTTCACTTTTGCTTCCTGCTTTGTGTCAGGTTTTAAAAAGTATTGACAGAGCAGGCGAGGGCACTTAACTGATCTTACTGCTTACTTATACAGGGCTGTGACATTGTGGATTAAGTAAACTATGATGTTTATTTTAGAAATGGGCCAAATGCTGCATGTTCATTGGAACATCTGTGAATTTGGCTTGATGACAATTCCCAGAGCAACACAGTAAAACCAACATTTTGCTCCTGCAGCTTAGTAGTGCTGATGTGCATTTAATCAAATTAATGGTAAGAAAAATGAGATTTAATAGAAAATAAATAAATAAATAAAAAACCACAAATGCAAGCCTAAAATATGGCACTGAATTTTCATTATGAAAGTTAGTGTCAAATAGCAGAAAAGAGAAATTATTAGCTTGCTTTCTAATCTTTTGAGCTAAACTGAGTAAAGAAAATGGAACAGATTGTGTGTTCTTAGAGGTTAAATATCTGCTGGTGTTTGTGTTTACAAAATCAGAGATAGGAGATCAACATCATTCAGTTTTGGGAGATGTGTCCCAGTGTTGCACTGAGGGAAAGATTTGATTTAGTAAAGTGAACATAATTCATCATTAACAGTCTAGAGATTTATACATGTTACCGTGGCTTAATAACTTTAGCAACATTTCTCAATTGTATGTGGAATATCATAAGGACTGGTAGGTATTATAAAGATTCCTCCGAGGTGGAATTCTTAAAGTTTGCACCACATAGTTTATCCTTTCCTGGTGAGGTACATACTGAGAGTAATTTTGATTTTTCTGTATCACATTAGAACTGGTTCTGTTTTGCTTATTAATATTTCATTCTTTAAAATCTGTATTTTTTTTACTTAAGTGAACACACTGTGAAGGCGAAAGGTGTCCACATAAACATTCATTGGAGTTGACCATTAATTTGTTCTTTTATTTTTATGACTACAAAATCCATCATAAAGCTCTCTCCACTGTGAGATGGAGGTACAGCCCAGGAAGCCAGAAACTGCATAAGCTGGACCTTTATTTCAGAGGTTCTTGCTCTTCTACCTTGCACTGTTACCCATATGAATCATTTACAGCCCATTTTCAGTAACAATGAGCATCTAGAAATCCAGTTACTGCCAGTGGCAGTTACAGGTATTCCATGTATTTAATGGTCCTCAGTCTCTGTTTTTCCTACTGTTAAATGGAGACAGGAGATTCTTCAGAGGGTTGCCATGAGAGTAATTAGTTTTGAGCTGTAAAACTGAAGAGCAGAATGGTTAAGTAGCTCTATTGCACCCTTTCCATGTTTAACAAATTTCAGCAAAATCACCTCTTGTTTTTGGAAATACTTATAAAGTACAAAGTGTGAAAATCAACTTTCCTTAATTTGGTTACAGTGCTTGGAAAAATCATTATTGACCAGCGTACTTCAAGTAAATGCTTTATTGTCTTTTATGGAATTATGAAGATGATTGGGCAACAATAAAAACCAAAATTGTTTTTCTGACCCCAGATTTTTGTATGGTGCATTTGCCGTGATTATCATGTATCTAAAGAAGGCAGTTTCAACACTGAGCTTTTTCAACCCTCAGATGCCAAAATAAACAGAACTATTTAAGCATGCTCAGGCTTATTTTTGTTATAGATTTTTAATGAAGCGGCAATCGCCCATATCCCGTTACTGAAAATCTTAAACAACTGAAAGATTTTGAAGCACTTAAAAAAGACCTAATGTGCCATAAAATACCATGGCATTAGTCCATGGACACACTGTGTATATTGCAAAAAAGCAATGCACATAAACACTGATCAGTTCACTGCTTCCATTGAGTCTACAGAGCTGGGAGAAGTTGAAGACTCATATTTCCCTTGTTCTTGGGTTTTGTTTGTTTATTTGAGTTCCAAACTGTTAATGGAAAGGGGAGGGAGGGTTTGAAAGACTAAGAGAATGCTGTCAACAACTTCACTTAGACAATTAAGACCCTGATCACTTCAGCATCCCAAAGGGAACCTGAAGTGGAAAACATGAGCTTCAGAAAAAGAGAGTTTAGGTAAAACAAGGGAACATCTATTCATGTGGGGATGACTAGGAAGCCACCTGCAATTGCATTTTTTCTGTAAACAGAAAAAGGGAAAAGAAGTGAGTGAGATACTGCCACTAAGAATAATGCCTAAAACCACGGAACAAGAGGTAAAGATGTTGGATTGAATCCTATGACCCCAGACAGAGTAAGACTGGAGTTCTACTTTCTTTTTTTCAGCAGAGATAAATCAGCAGAAACAATAGTAGACACATTTAAAAGATCTGTAGCATCCACTTGCATTCTAGAAACAGGAGAAGTTGCCTAATTAATGATCACTTGCAGCCCATCATGGCAAAACCAAGGCTTGGTTGTGAAGAGAAAAACACTTAAATGAAGCACTAAAATGTGAGGGCCCAATGAACAACTCTACAAGACTCAACTGAATAAAACTGTGCATTTGTTGGTCTGATTTTTCCTTTTATTTGGGGACGGCTGTTATGTTATAGGTGATTGTGTGATTGCGGATGGAGGGTATGACTTTTTTTTTTTTAAGTTAGACTGAGTTATGCCGAAAGTGCAGCCTAATCTCCCTTTCATTAGTTAAAAGAATACATGCTGCAGAGATATTGATGCTCTAGTCATGGGGAAAAGTTTCAGAGCATGCCAGAAGATGTGGGAATTTGTTAAGGAGGATAGATGGCTCATCTAGATCAATTTGCCAGAGCACATTCTTAGGGTTGTAATTAGTCAGCTCTCTTGTACCTGGAATAAATCAAGCAGTTCTGGAAATTGCTGATAAGGGATTGTGGTTTCTTTTGATTGTTATTTTTGGTAGTGTTAAATCACTGAACACAGAGTTTACCTGACAAGTTTTTCATCTTGATACAACTGCTTTGCTGGGTGCAAGTGTGATACCCAGCCTTTGAAGGATTCGAGTTCTTTCACTGGAATTAAAGAGACCCTGTGGGTTGTTGGGAATTACTGAGAATGATCACCAGGCTGCTCTAGGAATTTTCCAGTCTACACCAGAACAAGCAATGGAGGAATGCACGTGTTATAAAATAAACCCTACTTTGCTGTGAATGAGAAAGTAGGTGGCTTTGATTAGCAGTCTGGTTCTTGAAGTGATATGAATTTCTGGGTTTGAAGATAAGCCTGAACTTTAGCACTTTACACAAAAGACCTCAAAAATAAGGAATCAAAAGTATACATTAGTATTTTACAACTTCATATTTTGTTGATATCAAAGCCAGTTGGTTTTAATTTCCTCAAGTATAGGTCATAATCCTGAAATCAAAGGGAAGGAAGGGAGTAAATTGGTATCTATAGACAAAGGAGAAAAATGTTTTTTCCTAAAATGTCACTAAGTTCTGCTGAATGTTTTTGATTTATTCTGTCCTCCCCAATGCTATTATCTGAAAGAGTTTACCTTCAGATGCTGCAGGCACAGCTGTGCTGGAGCTGCCTATTGGAATGAATATTACTTTGTTTGTCCACCAGAGATTTGGAAATCCATTTCCTATCTATATATGAATATATGCATATATTCATTTTTGAGTACATAAATGTAACTTAGATGATTGAAAAAAAAAAGAAAATGTCAGTGCATATGATTTTTATAGCACAAAAAAACCACTTCCTGCAGGAGTTGCACCCATATATTTTGCAAGCTTGCCATGTAAGCACATGACTGCCATGCACCTGTGCCTGAAGGCAGGAGTTTAACCAGCTTTGGTATAAATGAATGCTAAAAGTTATTTAAATGGCTATCTCTCAATGAATTTGTAGTTTAAGTGGCTTTGTTATTTGATGACCTACCTCTGATAAATTAACGTTTCTCAATAAAATAAAAAATAAAAATTAAAAAAAAATAAAAACAACAATTAAAAAAAAACCAATGAAAACTCCCTGTTTTCCAGAATTCTGAACTAGGTAGTTTTTTATTTGTTGTTTTTTGGTGGGGTTTTTTTGTGAAATAAACACACTGGGCGGGGGGGGGGGGGGGGGTTATCTAAAAGGTCAAAACAGTTTTCAGGTACTTTGATGAAGTTTTTGGTGAACTTATGAAGGTCATGCAAAAGTTACCACTTTAAAAAGTTACCGCTGCTTAGAAGGTGCACAGAAATTCATGGAAATTACCATTCCAAGATAAACCACAGCTGGTCTAGCACCAGTGGCAAGTCAGATGTCAGAGAACAGTCATGGAATCACTGAATGTTTGGGGTTGGAAGGGGCCTCAGAGATCACATGGTTCCAACCCTCCTACTGTGGGCAGGGACAACTTCCACTATCCCAGGTTGCTCAGAGCCCCATCCAGCCTGGCCTTGGACACCTCCAGGGATGGGGCAGCCACAGCATCTCTGGGCAACCTGTGCCAGGGCCTCCCCACCCTCACAGTAAAGAATTTCTCCAGTACATCTGATCTAAATCTCCCATCTTTAATTCAAAAGAGTTTTCCCTTGTACTATCACTATCTAGAAGTGCCAAAAGTCCCTCTCCCTCTTTTTTTATAAGCCTCCTTCAAGTCCTGGAAGGCCTCAATGAGGTCTCCCTGGAGCTGAAGAAATTTTTCTAATATTCAAGTATCCAAGTATAAAATCTGCAGTATCCAAGTAATTTCTACAATATCCATGTGCTACTTCATCAAAATGTTTCCTTCTGATGGTGTCTTACTGTAATATGTCATGGAAGTGACAACTAATATATTACATGATAAAGTAAAATACCCCCTGAGCAAGGTACAGAGATGATAAATTATGTTAATATGTTATTCCCATTTTATTATCATCAGTCAGATGACGATTTAGTGTGATGCATCATCAGAAAAACATAATCTAGTAGGGTATTACTCAAAGTGTTTTGCCATCTGGGGATTACAAGGAGCAAATTTAACTGACTTAGAGGACAAAAGGTATCCCAGTGCTGCGATTCACGAACATCCTAAAGTAAAATATATCAAGGTATAGGAAAGAAATACAAAAGTCTGGGAAATGTTGCTATTGTAAAGGTCAGAATCAGATTCTCCATGTCTGTAAACCAATATTACGCTTGTATAAACACTATATATTAAATTGGCCTTGCCATTAGTGTGACTGGAGCTGCATCAGTTATTACTTTGTTCTGCTAAGTCGTTGATGATGGTGAGGTAGAAACTACCTTGATGTTCAGTGCCCTTTATTCAAACAGTTGCCAGCTGTTGATGTAGCTGAATGCGGATATCCACAGGAAGGCTCCACCACATTTCTGTGCCAAAGTATTCATCATCAAACAGTTGGTCATCCTATCGTTCAACGCTTTGCATGCTGCCATGCTGCAGTGATCTATGGACAATACCAGCATGTCACTAAACCAAATAGAAATCTCAGAGAAACTCTGTGGTAAAACAGCCCTAACTTGGACTGAGAACTACTCTTGTGTGTTCATTGCTCTGAAATGTTTTGGTGATGTGCTTCATCTGTGTTTGTGTCACAGTATGATAATGCTGAGTTGTATCTTCTGCTGCAACTGGATGCGTTTCTGTGATAAGACAAGGAAAAATTTATTTCACCAGAAGCTAATTAATTACACCCTCTCTCCTAGGGCTCCATTACAGACATCAACTGCATTTTCATGCTACAGTTATTCTAGTTCTCAGGCTGTCTTCTGCAACCCCAACAGTGTAACTTCTGGTCTTCTCAGAATCTTCCCACGGCACCTTCACAGTACCTCCAGCTTCTTGCTGTGCTCTACCAGTTCCTCTTCCTTGGTAAAGCTTTGGTCCCTTCCATGTCCCTGTGGCCTCATACAATATCAAACCACTTACAAGTCTTCAACATCCATATACTTGTCTCCCTAGCAGTCCAAATGTTGGCCAGCTAGGTAACTTTTGTTGTGCCTGCAATTGTGCAACCTGATCGGCCCCAGAGCTGCTGCCTGGCCCAGAAGTGTGGTAGCATATTGAGCTCTTCCATCAGGAGAAATACTGTGATCTCTGCTTTGCTTTGGTTGTGGCTCTCATTAAATATGTGGAAAATACATGAGGGATCAGCTGCCCATGTGCAGAGGTCCAATTCTCTCTGGGATACCACGGGCAAACAGATCCCTGCAGAGAACTGGCAGACATGACACAGTGGGGGACCTGCATTTTCCTCAAGTGCCAGCTAGTGAGCAAGTGACAGTGCCTAAAGGGACACCAGACCCATGTTTAGGTGATTTGATCCAGCCTTTGATGTCTTTCCTGTCTCTGCCTTTCCACCATCCATGTCTCTTGAAACTGCCCTTGGTTCAGAGGTGCCAGCCTGGGGGTTGGCTGGCACACGGACGTGCTGGGGGTGCAGCTGCAGCCTGTACACCTCATTTTCTTGGAAAACCAGCAGGGTGGCACTGGGAGCATTTTGGCTTATTGTGGGAGAAAGAGCTGGTTACCACCCTCTTCTCTGACAAGCCTCACTGCCCATCCTGATGGCAACCCATCTCTCATCTTTGTCTCTCTCCATCCCCAGATGGGAGGACAGGATGGTGCCCAGTATTTGACAGGTCCCTGGCCCCTGTCACGCTTCTTGATTCATGGCCCTGGACTCAGCTGCTTCACCTTCATTAGCATCTGTTCTCATCTCCCCTACAATATATAAACCATATTTTTGTGCAGTATGGGCTCACTTAGAGACATGAAACCTGCATGCTTTCCAACAGTCTGGGAGTGCTTTTATTCCTTTTTTTATCTTTTTTTTCCTAATTGAAATTATTTATTGCTGATGAAAGATATGATACCCAAATCTTTACAAGACACTGTCATGTCTCTATGGAGTATACATAAGACTTCCATGTGCTCATCCAGTAGTCAGCCCCCAGTATCTCAGGGCAATATTTTTCCAGATTCTTCTCCTTAGTACCTGGTCGTTTTTCCTTTGCTAAAACTTACTAACAGTAGAACTGTTTATTTTCTTTTATCAAAGGGTTTGGTCACAAAGGATATCCATAACCATGGATAGAGACATAGAAATGTAGAGAGAGAATCAACAACAAAAAACAGATGTCTTGTGATCTTTCAGATAGCCATCTACAATCACAGTTTCACATCAAAGAACACCTCAGTTTGGGTGACTTTCTTTAAAATTAACTTTTTAATGTTTTTAAACTTCCTTTTCGCCAAAACGCTGTTGACATGTGCATCACCCACTTTTTTTCCAGTTGCACTGTTAACCACGTGTTTATATTTTAACTGCAAGTGAACAGAAATCATAGGAAGAGAATAACAGCCTGACTCAGACAGCCACAACGCTGGTGAGCTGCAAAGCTTGTCTCCAAAAGGCAAACAAATAGTAGATACCAAGCAGGACCATAATAAGAGAGTGCACACGCTGTGCACGTGATGCATTCTTAGTTTGGGTTATCGAGCTTTTAGTGGTCTGTGGCTCAAAGACTTCTTTAAATCAGAGGGAGGTCTTCGTGTGTAATATCTGTCATGAACATTTCTTCTGTAAGTTTACCGAGTTGCTTTTGGAGATGTTTGTATTTTTAGAGTCCATGACATCCCACAGCAATGTTTCTTTAAAAAAAATGGTTTTGTTAATGTTTTTAACCTACTACTTGCCATTTATGTTTGATGTACCTTGGTTCTCTGCTCTCCATCTATTATCTGATCCATTTATTCAGGATTGTATGGACCATTTTTACTTTTTTTTTATTCTGTACTTTTTATCACCCGTCCTGTCTTTTTCTACAGATCTGTCAGTATTCCTTGTGAGAGGAAGAGGAGGGGCAGGCACTGATCTCTTCTCTGTGGTGACCAGTGACAAGACCTGAGGGAATGGCCTGAACTTGTGTCAAGTGAGGTTTAGGTTGGACATTAGGAAAAGGTTCTTCACTCAGAGGATGGTTGTGCACTGAACAGGCTCCCCAGGGCAGTGGGCACAGCACCAAGCCTGACAGAGTTCTAAAAGCATTTGGACACCACTCTCAGGCACATGGTGTGACTCTTGGGGATGATCCTGTGCAGGGATAAGGGTTGGACTCCGTGATTCTTGAGGGCCCCTTCCACATTCTGTGATTCAATGTATCCTTGTGGGATCAGTAAGTAGTATGCAGGAATATCCAAAAAAGCCATGCTTTTTTCTTTTCCTCATTATTTTTATAATTCCATTCCATTTTTTCCCTTTAGTCTGCTTTTGAGAAGGGATTTGATAGTGTTAAAGGGCCACCTCTCTGTGTTATAACCACAAGATCTACCTTGAACAGTGATAGCTCAGTATGGAGCCATGTTATTTGTTATGTAAAGTTAGGAGCATTTTATTATGTGTGCATCACTATGACACTGAATTTTGTGGCATTTTATCAGTTTTCAACTCAGTATCCTAGGATCCTTTGGCCAGTTTTTGTGGTCAATCATCATCATCTTTACTACCATGGATGCCTCTGGATTGCCAGCACAATCTTATGTGTTCACAGTCCTGCCTGTATTATGAATTCTACGTACATTGCCAGCAGGACATGAGCATCAGTCTCTGGGGGATGCCACTCTAAAAACTGACCTTTTCTTTCTGCCTGTTTGTTTCCTATCTTTTGACCAGCTACTTATCCATGAATTGACTGAAACTTAAATAACCAGCAAACTCCTTCAGGATGAAATGAAAAGTCACCTAACAAAAATGTGAGCAGAAAACTTAATCCATCAGTTACTAAGATATTAATTCTCCTCTGCACTTCCTGAAGCAGCTGGGGTGAAAACTAAAGCAGTGATACCTGCAGAGTAGCTCAGCCTCGTAATAATTCTGATCATCATCTTTGTGGCACTGTAACTCTTAAAAGAAAAGCCTAATTTTTGTGGTGTTTCCAACCTGTTTCTAGCATAAGTTTTGAAGAAGCCTTAGATAAATAAAATCTCCAGAACAATCTGCATATGAATTCAGTATATACATTCCTGCATTCTCTCTAGTACAGCATCCCAAAGAATGGGCTATGACAATGTTTACTGGAGACAATACTACAGCCTATATGGTGTCAATTTTACATTTAAATACATTTCTCTATGGCCTCAATTTTTCAAGTTTCCATATGCTTCTGAGTTTCTATTGACCACTTCAAATCATATAGTGTGAAAGGAATTATGGCAAGGGGGCTTGGGGGCAAGGCAGCAGAGTATGAAAGATCTGGGCATTATGGCAGCACAGAGAGAGGCCACTTGATTCTTGAAGCATGGGAACTGTTTGCTGTGCATGTCAGCTGGATGTGAGTGTGGGAATCACTAGCTGTGAAATCGTTAATGACAGATAATGACACGAAGTGTTCAAGCAGAGCATGGTAACATCTTATTTCTGATCCAATAATAAACACTTCGTGAAGCTTTGGGCAAGTTGGGGGCATAATTTCAGAGACAAGTCTTCCATGGTGCTTTTAAGGAAGGACAGTGCCCAGTAACATCTTTTTTTTTTTCTCAACTTAAACTACTTGGGTGCAGAGAAATATTTGTGTTTGCCAACTCTGTTCTGCTGGAAGGATGGACCTTGTAGCAAATTCCTTTGTTACAGAGTTGTGCAACATAAGGCAACCTTCAAATAAGCATCTCAGAACAAATCCTTTTCACCTTTTCCATTGACTTGGATAGCAGCAGTACTTGTGTAAGCAAAGTGGATGGGGCTGGATGTGCAGATTGAAGGACTCTGTAGGAGTAACTTGGAAGAAATTGGTTCCGGCTGTAATGTGAGCTGTGCTGACACAGCTGGCAGATAGCTTGGAATTGATGCTCTTGAAAAGAGATAGATCTTTGCCAGAAATATTAGTCTCAAGAAAAATGACATTTTTTTCCTATCATTGCTGTCAAATAGTGCTACAGTTTCTAAAGTGGATTTGGTAGAGATGCATGTTTCTGATATTTAATTTCAGAGAAGTAAAGGGTTTCTCAGTGACTGGGGGCCCAGCACACAATACTGGAAAATTCACTGGTGCATTCTTAATCCTAAAGAAATGTAAAGTCCCACTCTCTAAAACATTATGAAACTCCTTGGCCCCACCTGTCTCACCATTACCTTTCAAAAGACCAATCTCAAAGAGGTTTTGCAAATACTTGTGTTTATCTGTCTTTGTACACTTGTCCGGTCCTTACCAGGGCTCTGAGGACACCACCAGTCCTTACTGGCCTGCCTGGCCTCCACTAGGAATTCTCCCCACAGGCACAGGACCCTGTTCCACCCCAGCCTGGAGCCATCAATCCCTGCTCCAGCAACAGAGCAGCTGGCCAGCCCCAGACCTGTTGGATTGAAGCTGTTTGGATTTGTTGGATTCTCCTTGGCTTTGGTCTGATCTCTGGAACAAATTACTTTGTTCATTTAAAAACCAAACCAATATTTTAAAACTTATATTTCTGGCAAAAATCAGTCTGTTTTCAATGAGCCCCATGTAGATAAAGGCATCATGTCTGACAAGAAAAGGTGTGCACAGTCCAGTTAGTTACACAAACCAGAGGCAATGGCATTAACCACTCGTATTTGCCGTACCTTTGTCATTCTATAGAGTTTTTTAAATTGCGCTGTCAAGAAAATACAAATGCAGGACAGGTGTAAGTGGTCAGAAATATTCACTACCATTTCACTTATGTGGATTTTGAGGGTCAAAGCTATGCATTTTTATCAGCCTTCTTATGATCTCTGAGCCCAAGTGAAGATCAATGCCTCAGAACAGGCAAGGGAGTGCATGCTGAAGTGTGTTGTTTCAAAGGAAAAGGATGGTGCTGCTACTGCTAATGAGAATCTCTGCTGGTGTAGAGGGTGTTCTTGACTTCATTAATTCTTTAATTTTTAGCAAAGAAATTTAATATTTTAATTCTTTAATTTTTTATCTAAAATATTATAGGATAGCGTATATCTTGTCTTTCTGGAGGTTTGCATGTGTGTACCCCACTACTCAATTCATCCATCTGATGGCCTTTAGGGACACAAAATGACAGGTTGAGGTGGAGTATTTTGGAGAAGCATCCTGATTCACCACTGATATTAATGCTGGTCAATGTGAAGTGTTTCTGATGATCTGTGGATAGACATTTTATCTTGTCTGTTTTATTTCTGCCAATATCTCAGGTGCTGATGCTTTCCACCCATCAACAGCTTTCCCTCTTTTGGAGGACACAAATAGATGTGCAGTATAGGAGTTGATATTCACTAAAATTGATGTATTTTCAAAATCAAAAATAACTTGTTCTGAAAATTCAGATAGCTAACTTAGGAGGAAAAAATCAAGTTCCACATATTTAACTTCGGCATTGTTAATCAAGATGTTTGAAAGAAAACTAATATTTTCCCAGAAATTAAAAGCAAATCTAGTCTTTTTGAAAATCAGGGAGTTTTATTCATTTCAATTCCAAGGGAAATGAAAGACTGGTAGAGCTGACTGGAATTGGGCATAACGAGCACAAATTCTGAAATGCCTTTTCAGAGCAGTTTTGTTATCTTGCCATGTAGTTTCTCTGATATTTCAATAGACACTAGAGAAGACTGTCAATAATTCTGAATACTTCTAAATTATGATTTGAGGATGTTAAATTCTGCTATTTGCAGCTTTGCACATGAAAAAATTGAGCATCAAATAAAAACATTGCTCCAGTAAAGTGGCAGAAGGTTTTTGTACAGAATGATGAATTATGTCCAATATTTAAAACTAATCTCTTTCATTACATTTGTCTCTCTTCACTTTGAAGCTCTTTTTTTTTTTCCTCCATGTTTCTGTCATTTTGGGGTAGAGAAAAAGACAGATACTATACTTGTGTCATTGAAAATTATTACATGATTCAGTAACACCATACATAAAGGAACAGTAAGTGACAGATGCATAGGAATTTCTGTGCCAGATCAGACTAATGGTGCACATAGTTCAGTACCTTTTCTCCTGGGATTAGACAGTTCTAGATGTCTGTGCATCTGGAACTGATGGGTTTGGTCCTCAGCATTTAGGAAACCTGCTGCCAGCTCTGTGACAGTCGCTCTGCGGTGTCTGTCATTCAAGGAAAACACAGAACAGGCTTTTCAACAGAAACAGGCATTTATTTCACATTGCTGCTGGTTCTGGGACATGATGAGCCTGATACACTCACTCTGCTCCTGACTGCTCCTGTGTACATGGAGCAGCAGCTCACCCACCTTACCTTCAGCTTTGTAAGGTTCTCAGGGGCATCACTTCTCACTTTAATTAGCTAGCAGGGCATGCCAAAAGCTCTGGGCATCTGACAGGCTTCTTTCTTTACTTCTGTGCCCTCTCTGTCATTCTTCACATCAGGCATTTTGAGTTTGCTGATATATCCCAACCTTTGTTGGGTAGGATAATGGGCCACAGCTGCCAGGCACACTGTTCTGCTGGAGCTTTGAAATATGTTTAGATTTTTAATTAAAGGAACTGTTAATACCTCCTGTTTTCAGAAAGATGTCTAACATGTAAAATCTGAAAAAAAATCAAATGAGACGTGGCAAAAATGCAGTTATGGCCTGTGGGACTCAGTGTCAGTTGCCTCCCTGTAGTTTTTCCACATAACAGATGACAAGCACTTTTTAGTGTTGTCAGCTCAGAGAAGAGATGACATTTTGTGAAGGCTGCCATTCTTTCATGCATAGTTTGAGGTAAAGAATGAGGTGTTTTGCAACATGTAGTTCCAATTCTGCCTTTAAATGTGTGCCAAACTGTGCTGTTGTCAATTCTGTAGAGAAAGTGAGCATGTGTAGGTGTGGGTGAGGGGGCAAATTTCATTTCAAGGGCTGGTCTCTGAGCAGTTCTCCAAGCTAAGCAATGTGAGCCTAATATTCTAATTCCAAGGGGACGCTTGACACTGCACGGTAAAATTGCTTATTAAATTACAATCAAGAAAAAAATCAGGAGATAGACACTGTTCAGCTGGCAGCATGGAGGGAAAAAAAAGGCTGAATTCTAATCATTCGAATAGCAGAGTTAGAGCTATTTCACTACGTGGAAATAAAATTAGGTTGTCACTGATACCATTATTAATGTATGAGAAGATGCAGAAAAACAATTTGGTTCCTAATACCCCTTCTGCCCCTCCTACCCACCCCCAAAAAGAGAGAGAATAAAATAAAAGCAAAATGGACTTGCATAAGGGCTTTCTAATATGGGCAGCTGTGACAGATTTCATTGCTGTAGTAGTACAGTGCAGATGATTTATAAATTACCTTAATTTGAAGGCGAGGCGTTGTGTAAACAGTATTGCATTTATTATTTTCCCAGTTAGATCAAAATGTAAAAAGGCATATCCAATATCAGTAACACTGTTTATTACTCTAATCAGAAACAGGAAATATATTTTCAGCTACTCTAAACCTTATGTGTTCTTTTATTATGCATGAGCAGCTATTACTGCTGTTCAGTCATATACATCTCTTAAGGTAGTCACATTGCAAGCTCTGCCTTTTGAATGGCTTTCCAACAAATAAAACAACCTTTTTGCATAAAAAGGTATTCTGCAAACATAATTAAGTACTGAAATCTACATTTTTATGAACATAACATCTTCATACACAAGATGAATCCATTGGAAAAATTTGAAAGGTTTTGCTTCACTTTGTCATTGGAGCCAGCACAAAAGAATTTTATTTTACATTACAACACTGAACACATCTTGTGCCCTTGAATGTGAACTGCCTTGAATTTGGTTAAGATTCTGTTCTCCAGCCTCATTTTCACACTCAATGAGCCACTACTGTTTCAACCCAAAAGGGATCAGTCAGTAAAGCTGCATCATGAAACTGGTTGTAGAGTCTGATCAGATTCTTTAAAACTCATTTATATTTAGCCAGTAGTCACAAAGCTAGCTTCAAATGCTGCTCAAGATATGCCTTCCCTTTTGAGTATAATTTCGGAATACAAAATCAGATTTATGAAAAGGGTACAGTTTAAAGACCGTTTTCCTCTTATGTTATTCATACTATGTTATAAACATTAAGAGCAAAATCTATAAATATCCAAATGACTCTTTTTTTCATTTACAGATTTGTATTTTCCCTACAACTAGGTATTTTATTATTAACATAAGAATTTTCATGAAAATTAAAAAAATAATGAATTATTAATAAAACTCTCCAGATTAGGAATCTGGCACATAGAAAATTTGTTGATTTATTAGTTTGTCTTGATAAACAAAGTCTTACAGTAACTTAACCACCTAAGCTGGTAGACATTTTTTTAACCTGTCATCCTCTGAGATCTGATAAGATCTGAGACAAGGAAAGAAAGTATGGAAATTTTTTCTTCTGCATCCTCCCTCAAATACTGGTGCTACAGTCCAGAAAGTGTCTTGAATGGGGATAAAGCAAAAGAGACCAAGGGGGATTGCTTGGTAAGACAAGGTTCAGATGGTGAACTCCTGTGTTGGAACAAGTGCTGCTGCTGAGGGAGGGTGTTTAGGATTGTCAGGGCAGTGTCTTTTGTGATGTGGATCACCATGATTTTTGTTTAACTCTTAAAAACTGCATGTATCCAGGTCCAAAGAAGGAGTTAAAATGCCTACCATGACCATGTGGCAGGCCAGGAAACTAATGTCCCCAAAAACCTGCAGAAGCCGGGAAACTAAGGATAGAATTATGTAAGTTAGAAATAAAGGACTAAACCCAAGCCAGGAAAAAGGATAAGGCCCATAACTTTATGTTATGAGGAGATCCTTTGAACTATACTCTGCAGTTAGACCCTAAAACTGGCTGTTTCTCAGAGGACACATCCTTTTGATTGGACATTCCAGTGTAAGGTGTACATTTGGGGCATTGAATAGCTAATTTTTCCACTCCCTCAGGAAGCCTGGACTTGCATATCCAACCAAAACACCACTGCAACAAGACCACGAGATCAAACATCAAGTGCTTTTACCCAATTTCTTTAGAAGATATAAGCATTTCCTGGGGAAGAAACAAGAAATTAGCCTCGTCTTTCCTTGAGGAATGTCTTATCACAGCTCTCCTTTGTCACCCCGTTTCTTCATGCTGGTACCCAAAAAGCATTTGTAATTGCTTCCCAAGTAGAACAGCTGCACCAGGAAGGGACAAAGAGCATCACACACAGCAGGGGGGGGCATAAAGCCTTTTGCACCTCTGACCTGCCAGAGGAGTGATCTGACCACTAGGTTAATGGATTAGGAAAAGGTGGGTAGTGGAGGTATTCGGGCAAAAAATATAGAATTACATTTACCTTCCTACTGCTAAAGTCAGTTTACCACAAGTGAAGAAGCAGAGGCTTTAAAAAAGCAGCTGCAAAATATGTAACATGGTACAAAGGACATCTTGGCTACTGTGATACAACATAAATGTTAACCACGCATTTTTTGTCAGCAACTGAGAGTCAAAGAGGAGTAGTTGGCTTAGTGACACATCACCACAGACACAGAGCTTGGCCTTTGAACAATTTATTGGTACAACAAACAGCTTCTCAGTCAGCCAGAGCGAGGCCTTAACAATTCAAGGACAATTTTTTATATATTCAAAGCAAATGAACAGAGATTTACATACTTGTTTTTAACTTTGGCTTCTCTTCAATTGCCAGACGGATGTTCTAGTTCGTTTCTTCTTTTGTTTCTGTCAGAAATACAATTATAACGCTGAGCAGAATCTGTTACTGCTTGTTGAAAGCAACTGCTGCCGAGTGAGCTCAGCTCTACTGATTGCCTCCTTCTACCATCTAGTGGCACTTTCAGCACACTGCTCTCACCCTCTACTTGTTTTAAAGAGTTCGATGAGAATGATATTAAACATATACTTTTGAAAAGGGCAACGTTTCTGGAGAGGAAATACCTTTCTCTGAAATGGGAATGTAGTTTTCATACATAAATTATTACAGGAGAATAGAAGAGATTCAATGGTCTAAAGAATTAATGTCAGAGAAAAGGTGATTGATTTCCAGATTGATCTGGGTTTTGTTTTTTTTTTTTTTTGAGGTAGCACTTGGATTTTTAGTTGAAAGCTGCAAAATGAAACCATTGAATATTCTAAAGAAATACCTATTAGAAACCCAGTTGGTTTGCTATTTAGCTGGATATTTAAAGGGCACAGCAAGAATTAGAAGACATTACCAAATGTAAAGCTAAATGGAAAGCCTATATTTTCCTTTCTGATTACATAATAGTATTAAGAGCTCTCAGTGTTCCATTTTGCAGCAGATGCTTCTGTTTCATATAAGGTAAAATTTTAAATGTCAATGAACTAGGAATTTCAGGCTTGGGATGTTTTCAATCAAAGAGTGAGTTCTGACTAATTATATGACTAAACACATGAATTATCTCAAATGCATTCTATTCTTTGAACTGAGGTTTGGTTTGTTTCACAAAATGCTGGTTTGGGTGAATTAGACTACAAATGAAACTAAATTTTTATCCGATTCTGAAAGAAGTTTATTTCTTCCTTTCCACTTGCAGCAAACTGACAAGGCAAATTGATAGAAGTCAAAATGTAGAATCTCAGCATCCAGGATACTATTTCTTTTTCTTTTCTTTTAAACATGTGCCATTCCCTATTCTGGTCATATTGACAAGCCTTCAACATGTTTTCCAGGGTGGAAAGATCCCCATAAGGTGGACTGCTCCTGAAGCCATAGCTTACCGCAAGTTCTCTTCGGCGAGCGACGCGTGGAGCTACGGGATTGTCATGTGGGAGGTGATGTCCTACGGTGAGAGACCGTACTGGGAGATGTCCAACCAGGATGTAAGTAATGCCCAGAATCAATCTGCAAGTTGTTGAGATGTTCCTTGAAAGTTTTGTCGCTCCCTGAGCTGCTTTGCCACCTCGTTCCCTTTCTGGGCTGGAATCTCAGCTTATTTAAGTCACCATCGTTCTGTCAGCTTCAAGGAGACAGTTCATTTATGCAGCCAGAAGACTTGGCCCTCTCTAACTAAAAGCTTGCCTAGCTTCCTACCATGGATTAAAGACAGATTACAAAGAGTCATAGCCAGCTTGCCGGGCTCTAATGCTGGTTATGTGTGGCTTTCCTCCAAATCCCTGGGAATCTGCATCAGACAGGCGGGTTGATGTAGTTCTCAGGTAAGCTGTAAATCAAAACTTATGGGAATACTGGAACTATTCTGATGATGATGGCCCATTATGACCAGTACAGTCTGACAGTATCCTTCAATGGGCATACACAGTTGAATTCTAAAAGAATTAAGCTGCCATGAGAAATGTATTTGCCAATTCTCCTTTCTAAGAATTCAGCACATTCTTTTCACCTTAAGTCTACATATAGGCTTAACCACAGTGCAGGACAACAGTCCTACTTCATATCTAAGTTATGTTTTCCTCTGACTTTTTTTTTCCAAAAGCGGTGGCCAAATAAGCCTTCACAATTAAAAATATATATATATTTATTTCTAGTAAAATGGAAGGTTTGTTCTAGAAAAAGAAGCATGAAATGGTGTGTGGGGGGGTTCTCTACCACAATTTAAATTTTCACAGGTTCTCTTTTGTGATGGATCCCCATGACAGCTCAAACTGGTATACTCAGTCTTCACACCAGCCATCAATCTCTATGTCAAAATGAGGAATATCAGCCAACTCACCTTAACCTCTCTTACATATATGCCTGGAATACCTCTGCATTGGTTCTGAAGAACTGACAAGACTTTTCCCAGATGGCTGTTTTTATAATTCTTGCTAAGTTATTCAGCTCTGCAAGTCTGGTTGCTTGTTAAGGCTGATCAGTCATTTGGGGATAAGGATCTGAGAGAGATTTTCATTTAAAAAAATAAAGTCAGAGTGTTTCAGGAACAAAAGAAAAGAAACCCAACCGAACCCATCCAAAACAGAAAAAAACTAGCAGCCATACAATAGCAGAGGGTGTTATTCCTGAGGTAATCTTCCATCAGAAACAAAGCTGAACACAGCCATGGCAATATCAGCCTCTTCATCATTAGTGTGCTGCTGCAAAACCTGATTACTCTGCATTGCATGGAGTGCACTTTGCATCAAAATGCACACGCAGCCTCAAACTTTTGCCTTCCCAAACTAAGAGATGCAATGTTTCACTGGGAGCCTTCTTTTAATGGAAGACTGAACAAAACAAGAAGCTGGGAAAAGGAATTAGCAAATCACACAATAGCTGAGGTTGAGGGGCCTTTTGAGATGGCCAAGTCCAGCCCCTCTGCTCAAACAGGGTCAGCTGAAGCAGTTTGCTCAGGGCCGTCTGTGACCAGATTTTGAGTATCTCCAGGGAAGAAGCCCATGAAACCAGACATATTTCTGAGCAAAGCTGGCCCTTCCATAGTGCCTGGCTTCTGTGCAATGCCAGTGCTTCCAAACTGCAAGGTCACCCCTCCCTAACTCTGCCAGTCTGTTTTTCCAGCCACAGGTGATGGGCAGCTGGGAGTGGCTGCAGCTTGAGGAGGAGGTAGGGAAGAAGATGCTTTGGTTTGAGTGGCCTGGTTTTGGTAGTGGGTTGGCTTCTCTGAGAAGCTGACAGAAGCATCCCCCATCTCCAGTGGAGTCAATGCCAGCTGGCTCCAAGGCAATCCACTGCTGGCCAAAGCTGAGCCCATCAGCAATGGTGGTAACACCCTGGGATAACATATTTAAGAAGGGGATAAAGAAAACTGTGTTACTGCAGCCAAAGAGAGGAGTGAGAATACAAGAGAGGAACAGCTCTGCAATCACCAAGGTCAGTGCAGAAAGAGGGTCTGGAGCAGAGATTCCCTTGCAGCCCATGATGGACACCATGTTGAGGGAACCTGTGGAGGCTCACCATGCAGCATAGATCCATCTGCAGCCTGTGCAGGACCCCATGCCAGACCAGGTGGATGCCCCAAGGAGGCTGTGACCTTGTAGGAAGCCCTCCCTTTGGAGAGATAAGCTCATGCTGGAACAATTTTGCTGTCAGGACCTGTGACCCCACGGGGGACCCAGACTGCAGCAGGGGAAGAGCATGAGGAGTCCTCCCTCTGTGGAGGGAAGAGTGGCAGAAACATGTGATGAACTGACAAAACCCCCATCTCCCTGTCCCCTAGTGCCGCTGGGGAGGAGGAGGCAGAGAAAATTGGGAGTATATTTAAATCAGGGAAGAAGGAAGTGGTAGGGAGACGATGTTTTGAAGACATGGTTTTATTTCTCCTTACCCTACTCTGATTTGATTGGCTACTACAAATTAAATCATTTTTTCCCCAAGTTAAGTCTGGTTTCCCCATGAAGGTGCTGCTGAGTGATCCCTCCCTGCCCTCATCTTGATCCACGAGGCTTTCGTTGTATTTTCTCTTCCTTGTCCAGCTGAGGAGGGCGAGGGACAAAGCTGCTTTGGTGGGCACCTGGCATCCAGCAGGGTCAACCCACTACAGGCATTGTGTCCTACTGATCTTGTGCTGTAAACAGGGAATTTCAGTCTCTATTCCAGTTGTGAGTGATTTAATCTGGTGTTGGATCAACTTTCAGGGAGAAACCCAACTGCCATCACCTCTTTTATTTCTTTGTAATGGTAATCCTTCTCCTCACACCAGGCCCATTCCCAGCACACCTCTTGGCTGTTACCACCAACTAGGAATGGGGGCAGAGGGAGACCTTCTGTCAAGTCTGTTCATCCCCACTATTCACCTACTGAGAAGAGGGTTAGAATGACTGGTAGGGCCCTCACATAAAGTCCAAGTCACCAGGGATGAGTAGTGCATAACACTGACCTTCATTCCAGCTGCCTCTCCCTTTCTTGGAAGCTGACTTCAGCCTGTCTTCTTCCCTTCTATCAAACCCTATGATGTATTCAAGGCCATGCCAGCAGTGAGAATTCATAAAGTAAACTCTCAATTTAGAATATATTAAATAATCAGCTACAGCGTGAAGATAGCAACATTTAATTACTCCTACATCCAAAATAGAAGTATCTGCTAAAACAGAATAATGCTGCAGGCCCTGTGGATGCAGCTCATGCTAATGATGCCGACTCCTGGGGGCTTTCCCTGCAGTTCAGCAATTCCCAGCACAAAGGACTCCTTTCCTCCAGAGCCCTACCCACAGGCTTTTCGTGCCGGAATGTTAACAGTGGGCACCTGTGACCCTCTACATACATTTAGTGACTTAAAGTGTCACTGGGAAATTTCAAGTTATTAGACATACTGTAAAGCTTATTTTGCTGGATACTGGGACATTTCTTTTAGCACAAAAAATTATCCTGAATTCACAGGAGCTTATTTTGCAGAAATAATAGGACTTTCAAAGGACAGTGATATTGTACAGATGGCAGGGAAAGTAACAGAGAGGGGCAAGCACTAAATGGATTCATAAAAGCACAGTATGCAAACAGCAGTCAGTCAGGTCTTGCATGAGTACAGTTCTGCTACCACAAAATGTCTGGTAACATTAACATTACAACACCTAGTGAGACTTGATCATAGTAAAATTCTTACTTAGATAGCAGTAAACTATTGATTGAATTGTATTGATTGAATTGGGTGGGTTTTGGTAAATTAACAAAAGTTTTCCAAGTATAAGCTCTGCAGAGCTGGGTCTGGTTTTCTGGGGGATTATTTTTCATGTTCCATCTTACAAATCGCTGACCCTTCAGTCACAGCAATAAAATCAGGGGAGCCACCCAGGCAGCACAGAGCTCAAGCTGATATGAGGAGTGTTAAACTGATACCTACCACCTAAATAAACCCAGTCTGATGCTCTGAGACTGCAGTTGCTCACAGGTGTCCACTGGGTCCGTGCCAGCCAGAGCGACTCCACACCCTTGCAAATCCAGTGTTCTCCATTTACATTCCTCAGCAAGGATGTGGAAGCCGAACTTAAGGAAACTGAGTTGGAAAATGCCGCTCATAAAATTTTTAGTACTTCACACGGTGCAATGCAGAGGCTTAAAAATGTTACTAAGCTTGAGAAATGTTCTCGTGTAAGTAAATAACCATTTTATTATTGTGGTAAGTCACTTCCGACCTGTGTTGGTGCTGATTAATGCACTTCTTAGATGTGTGGCAGGCACCAGAGGTGTCCATTAATTAGGGCTGCTGCACAGTCTGTCGTGTCTTATTGCTTAATTAATAAACATTACCCAAGATATTGGACTTTCCAATGAAACTAGTGTACTGATGAACAGATTGTGCTAAGAGCCTGGCTTGCTAATGCTCATGTGAGGGAAGGAAGATTTATATTCCATGCATTTGGTTTGTAGAACAGCTGTGAGTGAAGTCTCCTGGGACACCTGTTAGAGCCACTCTATAAATCAGTGCATGTTGCAGAGCCACAAGATTCAAAAAGAAAAGGAAAAAAAAAAGAATACTTAATGGATTGCAATTGGTATGCAAGAAAAGTACTGTAGCAAGAAGAATAAAACTCCTTACACTCCTGAAAGTTTCTTGTAATAGTAAAAAAAACACCTTATCCTAATATAATTCTTTCAACTTAGAGATATCAGAACACTTGGCAGGTGCCTGGGATTGGCTCTGTACCATGAGGCAGGAGCAGCTGCCTCTCCCTTCTGGTAGATTTTTCAGATGTCAGAGGACACAGGGACAATGTCCCTATGGATTCTCTTCTGTCTCAGTCTCATTAAAAAATCTGTCAGTTAACTTTTGAAAGCAAGACTCTATGTTACTGTTAATAATGAAACTATCAGGAAGATTACAGCTTTATTTTCAGGTGCCATTTTTGCCAATTTCTAATTATTTCAAAATTAAACATGCATAAATTTTATGTAGCAGTCCATAAAATATTGTTCAAACTATTTTGGTTTTATATTGTATTTTTATATTGTTCAGACAATCATAATTAACATTAAATATTAACTCTGTGGTCAAGCTTTACAACAATGTCTAACATCAAAAAAAATGATAAGAGGTATTGAACAGGCTCCAGTGTTTAATATCATCTGTATACAAAAATATTAAAAAAATGGTCCCCTTCATAGAAACAAAAGCCTAAGCATGAAAAAGCATGGAAATAATTAGCTACGTTAACCATAAAAAATATTCCCTTTCCATTTGATACCCATCAAGTGTTTGCCACAAAACCAGAACCAGAGAGCAGTGATCAGCCTTTTTGTTGTCAGAAACCAAGCTCACGTTCCTGTTCTTCCATGTTGAAACAGGTGGGGCACTGATTTGCCATTTTGGAAAGGGTCACACCCATTGCTAAAGCTGCTGCTGTGTCCTCCTTGTAGATGCAGTTGTTTAGACCATCTCATGATTAATGTGGTGTTTCATCAATTTTAAATAGGCAAGGAAAAACTCATTTCAAATGAGTGAACATGTATTATCTTTAGATTTATATAATATATAATGTTATATTACTGAGAAAAATTTAGTATTTCTTCCCTTTCAGGTATCTAATTCTTCTGTTCGGAAAGATAGGTGCAGAGCAGGAGCTAAAAAAATATATAAAAACACAAATAAGGAACTAAAAAAAATCTTCCTTTGAGACTTGATTCCCATTGCAGTACTATACAGTTATCACATCTTTACTCTGGCTTCTTAGACTCTAAAAATAATACTTGCCTCACAAGAGATACTAATGAGGCAATATTTGCAGTTTATTTTTTAAATGTGCTGCTATCAATGAGAAATTATAATTATCCCAGAACCAGCTGGTATTTCTCTTCATACTGAAATGTTCCTTTAGAACAAGAGAGGAAACAAAATGCACTGTAACTTCATTTTCAAAGATATGTTATAATAGAGTGTGTCAGAGAAAATATGCCTGGAAAATTATAGTTGGGTTTGGGTTTTTCCTGAATAAATTATTTCAGAAAAAAAACTCATCAGCCCTCTATTGTTGTTTCCAGTAAATGCAATATGTCTCATGAAAGTAGAGCAGGTTTCCTGTTGCCTTAAAAACAACATACATTTCATAAATTCATCATTTGCAACAGGTACAGTTAAATGTAAAGGTTATGATATCTGCATTTCTGGGCTGCTAAAGATTACCTCTTTAGTGAGTGTCAACTCGGCTGTATCCCTCACTGTCATGAGTACCCGTGTTTTATGAGGCCACTGCTTGAGATACACTAATAATAAATGTAAAAATAAACGTGAATAAAATTTCACGTACATGGGGTTGAATTTCACCCACCCCGGGTCTACGGGAGCTTATCTGTTATTGGCAGGCAAGGTTTTGAGGCAAATATTTCCCTGGCAATCCGGTGGCACTTTTTCCTGTGGCAGCTATTCCAGCAAACGGATTTTGCACAGTTGAAATAAATCCCAACAAGCAGCCAGAAAGGCAGAGGGAAGGATCAGCGTGTTGACAAACCATTTACTGCTTGGTGTCACCTCTGGGGTGCAAAGCCAGTCCTGCCTGCACGTATGTGACCTGTCAACACCCACAGGTGAAGCAAATTCAGAGATCCCTACAGCAAGGAATGCTGCCTTTGGAGTAGCCCAGACTTCCCAGCGGGTCTAAAACTCACCCTGTGCAAATCCATATTGCAAACACTTTTTTTTCCTGCATGGGTGTTTTACCAGGATACGAGAGGGCTAAACCCTACATAGGACCAAGTCACCTAATTTTATAAAAGTCAAACAGCCAGCTGTGCACAGCCACAAAAGCCTTGTTCCATTTTCTGCCATGCCATGGAGGGGAGCTAAGGTCCTAACATAGCTTCATTACTCTTATTTTATTTGCATAATGCTTGCAGCATAAGCATTAGGCATTGCTAAGCAGAGCCAACGGCATTAATTCAGAATTCAAACAGAGAACGAGGATATATTCCAGGAAAATAAGATTGAATATATTGAAGCCAGAGCTAGTGCTGTAAAACATTGATTTGCTGTAAACAGTTTAATGTACCCCCTTCCAGCTGCATTAATATGTCTGCAGCATGTACATACCTCTGTGTGGAAATGATGGATGTCTCCTTACAGCAGAGTGGGTATAAATGCTGTAGGTCTGCTTCTCCTAAGTGCAGTGCCTTATTAGAAATATTTTGTACAATCTTTTGTACATTAGAAAACATTTAGCGTGGGTTGGATTTTTATGTGGAAGAGTTATGAATTGGTCTTATCCCTAGCTCTGTTTTTGGTCAACCACTTAGTAGCTTCCCATTCTTTTTTTATGCAAAAAATCCTGACTATGTAATTTGTATCATCATCCCCACTGCTACCACCACTCATTGCAGAATCTAGGGACCTTTCCTCTTGGTTTTTAAATCTTACATGGAATGAATCCATGTAAGCTTTTATGAAACCATGAATTTTCCCATGGATCTTACCTACTTTTGCTACTTCCTGTCAGGCAGGGCTGCTACTCTTCTTTTCAGACAATGTGTTTTGCTACTTTAGTGTTCAGTGTTTAGTGTTACTAAAAACGAGCCTTCCTTCAACTCTGATCAATTGCAATTTTTCATACATGTGATTTATCTGTGACATTAGACCTGTTTCTTTCCAAATCCTGACCAAACATGTTTCCTACATCTGCTGAATCTGAATACCTTAAGGTATGCAGTAATACCACAATTTCAGTAACTTTTGTTGAGTCATAAACACCTTGCACAACCCAGGTTTCTGAGGGAAGCTGTGTGAAATAATGTCACTGTTAACTCAGTGTGTGGGACATTGCCTGAATTAATCAGACTTTAAGGGTCAGCAGAAACATGTCATCACCAAGTAAAGTTGTCAGGTGTTTTAGTGCTTGACTGTATTGTGACATTGCCACACACCAGCACTTTGTCAGGATGCAAATATTAGAGCGTGATGGTAGCAGTGGCCACATCAGGTTAGTTTGTGGCCCTGTGACTCCCTTCAGTACAAAGTCAACCTGAAGTGGATGAAAATTATCTATTTGATAGTTCTTTATTCTCCTCCTCCTTTTTTAGCTGTTTGAAGAGGGTGCCCAGAGAGCCTAAAAAAGTGCCTACTGTGTTTCATACGCCTACAAAACATTTTGTGTCTACTCTGGTTACGTTCCTGCCAGTCCTGATCCCCTGAGTGAGGCCCCAGCAATGCACAAAGCGAGGGTGGTTGTGCCATTAATTATTTATCATCACTGGTTTCTAATTGTCAGCTTCCCACTGTCCTTTCAGTATTTAATACCCGGTAATCGTGTGCACTGTATTTCTTTAGGTTATCCTGTCTATTGAAGAGGGCTACAGGCTTCCAGCTCCCATGGGCTGCCCAGCTTCTCTTCACCAACTAATGCTTCACTGTTGGCAAAAGGAGAGGAACCACCGTCCAAAATTCAGTGACATTGTCAGCTTCCTGGACAAATTGATCCGCAATCCAAGCACCCTTCACACCCTAGTGGAGGATGTACTTGTGTAAGACTCTTTTTGGTACTTTTTTTTCATATATATATATACCACAAGTGGCTATCATTATGTGTTTTAGGTTGGGAGAAAGCCACAAAGCCCTGGATTCAGAAAGTTATAACTTTAAGTGTCTTTTAATGTTTGCATTATTGTTAATACACCGTAAAGGGACTTTTTTTCTCAACTCATGCAGATTATATTAGGTTTGGGGGTTTTTTATCTCTGTTTGTACACTGTCTATATCCATAATCTTTGTGAATCTCTTTGTTCCTGTTTTTTTAATTTTTTTGGTGTTTCTCTTATGTGCTTGCTTCCTCTTTGTAATTTTTTTTTCTCTAGTCAACAGCCTGTCTCTCCACCTAACAGTGCTCAAGCAATTTCTGAACTGCCTTGGAGTAATATCCTGCAGAAAGCAGTTGTGTCTTAGCTTGCTAAATCTTTATTTATCTGCAGAAGAATGGCAACAGTGACCAAATAAGAAATTGTGCTATTACTATTCCACAACAAATTTTTGATAGGGACTTGTTGGATTTAATGTCCATCCACTAGAGTTAGTGACCTCTATGTGTATGTGCATATATATAGATATATAGATATATAGATATATAAATATATATATATGACTTGCTACCTGTACCTGGGTCACTTTATTTAGCATCAGAGTAATGTATTTTTATCTCTTTTTATTTTACAACATTACTCAAGATCTAAAAAACTTATGCCTTATTGAACTATTATTGAGTTCAACTGCTCGGGAAATCAAGGTTTTTTCCAATTATTTGAGAATGCTTGATGCAGTCAATCTGAATGATTATTGTGTTATGGGTAAATTAGAAGGTCAGCAGTTATTCTACAGAATTATACATAAAGTAATTCAGATTGGAAGGGATCTTGGTAGGTCTTTAATTTCAGTTTGTACCTAACAGTGTTCTCCTGTCCTTCAGTTTCTCCCTCTATCATTTTGACAGTACAAATGACAATCAGTGTACTTAACGTATTTGAATATGTGTGAGTGAAACGGGATGTTAAGACATTAGGCTCTGCTGCTTCCTACATTGCACATTAAGTCCTCTTCCATCAGTTAATGTTGGCTGGCTTTTGCTGTCTAAAATTTCATTTTAAACAAATGCTATCTTTTCCTAAAGGCTAACATGAAGCTTTTATAAACAGCAGTGTGCCTGTTTTCTGCATTATGTTTATACAGCTTCTCTACGCAAAATGTAGGAAGTCAATTGAAGTTTTGAGTCCTCCCAAGTGTGGTACACAACAGAAGAATAGAAATAAATGCCCCAAAACTGGAATCCTTATTTTTTCCCCCATCTTTCTGTTTCTGTTTATTGCAGATAAATATATCCCAGATATATGGAAAATATTAGGGGAGAGAACTCCAACGGAAATGTGACTAAATTAGCTCCTTCATTTTTTACTTGCTACTCTATATAATTCTATGTAAAAGCAAAGATATAACATTTTGTTCTTTTTGCTGCTTTTAGGGTGAGTTTGAGCTTTTGAATGCTGTAATCAAAGTAGTACAAAATATGTTCCTGTAGCATAATGGTATCACACTAAGGAGCCATTTGGGGGCGGGGGGGTTGTAGATAAATGTAAAAATCATCTCATGGTGTTCTAATTTTTTAAATTGCACGTCATGTTAAATTCTCTTTGTCCTCTACTTTGACTACTGCATTAACAAATTACTATAATCCTGAACACAATGATGTGTAAAGAAACATTCTGTGGGAACAAAAATAAGAGCAGTGGGAGAGGCCTTTTCCTCAGCTTGTTACTGAGCTGCAGTTCTTTAACAAAATGTTCTGTTTAAGTAGTGTAACTTGGCAGACTGACGTGATTTATAAGTTTTAGACAACAGGTTAAAGAAATCTTCAGTTTATATCTGACCTTTACAGCTCAGGCTCCTCTCTCATTCCTTCTGCCTTTCAGTAAAAACAATGTCTACCAGAGTAAATTGGGTGTCATATTTTGTACTACTTTGGTAACCTTTGCGTTTTGTTTTTTACAGAATGCCAGATTCACCTGGTGAAGTTCCAGAATATCCTTTGTTTGTGTCAGTCAGTGACTGGCTGGACTCCATAAAAATGGGTCAGTATAAAAATAACTTCATGGCAGCAGGTTTCACAACTTTGGATATGGTCTCAAGAATGAATATTGAGTAAGTATGTAATCTATTATCCCTACAGTAACTAATCAATCTGAATTTGTTTGGATGCTGCAGTGACATAATTATTGTGAAGTATGGAGCAGGGCTTTCATTTCATTTCCTACCTCAACTAACAAAAGACAAATACAGATTTTTACCAAAACAACACAAGAGAAATATATGATGAAGAGACCCAGAACCAATAATTTCATTCTGTGACAACACCAAATATATCCAAGACCAGGCAGTGTGTTTCTTGGGGAATCAGTTTTGATCTAGACCACTGAAGTCAATGGCAAAAATAATTTCTTACTTTGTTATGGTTATCATCAAGTCCACATCAGTCCTCATGAGGAAGTTGTTCCACACCTTGAGGCCCTTTTTCAACCATGTCTGATACCACTCAATTGTTTCTTTAATGAAAACCCTGCACCCACCATATAAGTGTTTGGGCAAACTATGGATTAATATGGTAGCATGCTGATAGGATCTATTTTACTTTCTATTCTCTTCCCATTAATTCCTAATCTTTTATTTGATGCTGGGATACTCTGTATTAATAATGGGGTCAGTTAAGATTCACCAGTTGTCCATGGGAGGTAAGGACTGGTTTTCTCCCGTGTGTGTCACTTCACATTCACCCACAGTAAATTTCAGCTGCTGCTTTATGGCACAGTCATTGTCTTCTAAGATCCTTCTAAAACTCTTCACAGGCACTCCTTTCCCTTCCTACCCTGAACAATTCAGTCTCACCAGATGACTTTTCCACCTCTGTGCTCACCTGTTTTTCCAGACCATTTACTGATTTGTTGAACAATAATGTTCAACATTATCCCAGCATAGGTGCCTGCAGATTTCTATCAATAACAACATTGTAACACCTGACAATTAACTCCTAACTTCCTGTCTTTAAACCTGTAATATAGTCACACACAGACTACCTTATGCTACATATTTTGCTACACCTTGGGTTACGTAATAATTGCCCCTTATTTTCATTATAAAGCTTTCATAAGGAATCTCCTCTAAAGCTTTTGGAAAGCCAAGTGAGGTGTATCAAATGAATCACCTTCATCCATACCTATGCTCCACTGGAAACAGGTAATTTTCTAAAACAGAACTTTTCTTTGCAAATGCCGTGGTGAGTCAGGTAAATCATTTATCCAAGCATCCAATAATTCCATGCTTTACTGTAGTTTCTGTTATGCCCTGTCATTGCAGACCCGCAGGTCTGTGGCTCCACAGATCTTCCCTGGAAACACTTTGTCTGGCACCACACTCCATGTCTCAGGCACCAAGAAATTTTTAAGCGTGTGGAACACAGCTGATAAACTCCTGCTCTCACATCCCTGTTAGTGATTCCACTATTTCATCCTTGTTCCACTGTTCCATCTTTTAGAACTCTTGGCTAAATATAGGCTCGTTTTGGAGGTGGGTTTTTGCTTGTTTTTCAGTTTGTCCTATAACCTCCCCTCAACTTCAGACAGATACTTCACAAGTCCCTCAGAAAGGATCTGGCAGAGGAGTCACTTCAATTTTTTCTGCAGTGAATGCCAACACAAATAAATGGTTTAGTCTTCCAACAGTGGCCAGTCTTTCAGAGCTCTTTTATACTCAAATCATCACTAGATTCTACAAACTTTCTGGTAGGCTTCTGGTACCCAGTGAGTCTGCAAAAATATTTATTATGATTTTTATTTTTGGTATTACTTCATTTGTTGGGGTTTTTTTCTGTTTGTTCCTGAAGTTCTCTTTTAGCCTGCCTTACTGTGCTTTTACAGATAATCTAAGGTTATCATCCTTTCTACTTTCTTTCTTTCTTTCTTTAGATACTACTTCAATCTTTTGAAAGATCCCTTCTTTCTTCAAATAACCTCCATTACCCAAGACCTGCTGGCTTCTTTCTGTGCTTTATCAGGCCTTCCTTGATAAGTGCCAAGCATTGGTCTTGCATTTCTAATACTACTCTCCACCACAAAGCTTTATTCTTTTAGCTGACTGCTTTTAGCTTCTCAGATTCTCAGTATTTTTGCCCAGCCCCTGCTGATCTCAAGTGTCGTGTATCATCCCCCACGTGGACATTAAGCCTAAATACATAGTAGTTGCCAGTTATCCATTGGGTCTTCATCTGGAGGATACAGAGGCAGGTATCTTGAACTGAAAATCTGAAGCTCATAAAGGTCATGCCTCACCCCATGAGCTCCTTTAGCAGCTGCATCCTCAAACATTTAGGATATCTAAACAAGCACTGTCTGTGTATGTCACAGTGTGGGATTTGCACAATTGACAAGGCGTATCTGAAGTTTCCTGCCCTCATCACCTCTGTGGTCTTTTCTCAGCATCTTGCAGCTGGGGATGTTTACAGAACAACTAAACTAGTGGATTGTGGTGAACTCTGAGGGTTCTTGACTTAATTCCTGCCAAAGCTCTGTGGGTGAGCTCCCTGCTCTGGGGCACAGGTCTAGATGAGATGAAGGGAAACTGGGAGGGAAATCTGGGTCAGGTTGGAAGATTCACTGCTGGTTTGACTTTAGACCATCTCTCACTACCATTCCCCAAATCATCAGAAGCACAACCTCTGTCTGTTATTTCTGTCTCGGGACTGCAGTAGTGAGTGTATCAGCCCCAATGTTTTGCAAATATGAGTAGGAAACATTTGCTACTACAACATTACTAAAAATGTGAAGCGTTTAAGAACCCACCTTCCAGGTTATTCCTCAAGACTTGGAAAAATTACTTGACGGTTACTATCACAAAAGCCCCAGTGTTCTAACTGCATATTTTTTATTAGATTCTTTTTCTTAAATGACTGTCTTTAAAAAATTGAAGTTGGCAGGTCAAGAAAACTTGAACATTTACAGCTTTCCAGTCAGGAAGGTAAAAAAAGAACAGTTCATCATAAATTTATATTCTTTTGTGTACAACAGGCTTTACTATACTTGCATCCAAGATGAAACTTTCTATCTTGCAGTGACATTAGAAGAATTGGAGTTGTACTCATTGGACACCAGAGACGAATAGTCAGCAGTTTACAAACTTTGCGGTTACACATGATGCACATACAGGAGAAAGGATTTCATGTATGAAAGTACTAGAACCAACTGTGTTTTGTGCCTCAGCATTTCTAAAATGGAAAAATATTCTCATTCTTTCCTTCTGCTCTTCCCAACTTCGAGGACTGCAGTCTCCTGTTCAGACTTTACAAGTACTTCAATGATAATGCTTCCAAACCGGAGTTTTTAATCACACCACACAGCTCCTCCACCAGTTATCTGCCGATAAAATCCTGGCCTACTGCAAGACTCTTGCTACACATTGATGAATAACTCAGCATGGATGTGTAACTTTGTATAACAGTATTTGGGAAACTTTCATGAACTTACTTGAAAGTAGTAATCTATTTGGCCTGGTGTGGCTTCTTTATCGATGTATTTAGAGTTTGCTGGTAGATCAAAAAAGTATTTGACTTATTTCATGTTCTGTGACCATGTAACTTCCAATACCAAATGTGCAATCAAAAAGAAGTTTAACATAAATATTTATTTTATCTCTTAATTAAATCCAAATGTATGGGTCCTATCATTATATTACTTTATAATAGTTTGAAAGCTGGTGAGATGGTGCCTCAAAATATTACTATTGTTTGCAGAAACGACTGATGATGTTATGTAGCGAGTTTTCATTGTGTGAATAATTGGAAGGAAAATGAGAGTAATCTGTTTGAAATCTCAAGGAAGGTCTTTGATTTTTAATTACTTCAGCACTCGACACTTTTTATGCTTTAAATTTTTATGATTAGGTTGGAAAACATGTTCATCCCTGGGATTCCTCACCATCCTTCATTGTTATTTCTTTTTTATGTAATACTCAGCATTTGCTTCTACTACATGGCAAATATTCACCGGAAAACTGATTGTAACGTTTCCATGACCACATGTAAAACACAGTTGTCAGCTGTATTGTGGCCACACAGACTTTAGAAAGCTTTCTGTTCCAGAAATGCAGGTCTCTGCTGCTTGGACTTGGGCATAATTCCCAGCAGCAGTAGCAGACCTTAGAGGGCCAGCCATCAGTGGGGTGATGTGGCTATTCCCGTGGGAGCAGGCCAGCCGTGTCCTCCTCCAGCTGAGGGCAGCAGTACAACCGCCCGCTGATGCTGGAAGTTACACGCTGCAGGATTCAGTTACCTTGTACCTGGGCAGGAAAGGAGATGTAGGACAGCAGTGTGGCAACATGTTGCCTTGACTCTGCTTCTGACTGCTTTTAGAAGTGAAAAAGCAGATTCTGCTGAAATGGAGCTCTGGTCACTACAGGCTGGATCTTCATTTAGTACAAATATCTAAGGGACATCCATGATAATTACCTTTAGAACCCTTCAATAGCCATATTTACATGCAAGAAAACGTCTGCAAAGGCCTGACATAATATTTGTACCTCTCTTAAGACTTACAGCTTTCATGTTTTATTCAGACAACTCACATGGACGTGCTGGGCTACACTTCCAAATTTTTGCATGGGATATGCACTACTGGGAACAAGGGAGCGACCGCATGTCTGTGTGCTGTGAGACCACACACAGATCTACAATGCATGTCACATGTAACCTGGCTGCAGATGCTTTTTGTTGACTTATACGTGGTTTGGAGGATATTTTTGAGTTATGTGGCATTCCAGTATACTCGAGCCTTACAACTCTTCTGTTGAAACGTGCATCTTGGGTAATTAGTATAGTATGTGTGTATATCAAAATGAGCTGACTACTTTATGTAATCATAACGATATTTACCGCTTAATTTGCAGCTTGTAAATGTATTTCCTAACTCTTGGAAAAGGCTGCCACTGCGTATCAGTGGCAAAGAACAAAAATCAGAAAGTAACTCAACAAAGATAATGCTTCCAACCAGATCACAGAGTAAGACACGCTAGGCCTGATTCGCTGTTGTCACTTTATGTTGGAATAACTGCATTAATTTAGAAGAGATAACAACAGTGCACTAAGTAAACTTTCTTTCCTTTAAAAAAAAATTAAAAGGCAGATTTAACTGAGGAGCAATTTTCATAAAGATCAAGATTCACCGGGGTGTTCCACAATGCCAATTGGATGAGCTTGTTTAAAGCAGAGCAGCTCCAGTCCTGTTCTAGCTACAAAGGTAATTTTGCCAGCATGAGCAGTCCCCCTTAACTCAGTAGGACTGCACATGCACGTGTGTTTTGCAGGATCACAGGCTTTTAGTGGGGGGAAAAAAAGTATCTGTTCTTTCCTGTGACTGTCACTTGAAAAATTCCACCCCGATTCCACATCTGAATAATTTTTTGGTAAAGGTTCTCTTATGGAAAAAAAATCATACTGACCTGAAGCCCAGAGTAATTTGAAAGCTGATTTTCCTTTATCATTTAATTATCCATTTTGCTTGCCATTGCTTCCATGGGCCAACAATGGGACATGTGTGGAAGAAGCCTCTCCCACAATTAAATACATTACTGATGAGGTACGAGTCTGCTATTTGTTAATGGGGTTTCAAAACCATCCATAACTGATCCAAACCATGTATGTGCACTTTCAGATTGTCTTTTGCAAGATTTTTCATTTCTGGTAGTGAGGATTGGCAGAATGACATTGTTACATGCACACAACCTGGATACATTTCATGAAAATATATTTCTAAATTTATCACACTACTGAAAATATATTTTCAATAGAAAAAATATAACAATATTAAAACATTTATTAATCAGATATATTTTTTATATAACCAGTGTTTGGGTAACCAGAAAGGAAAGAACAAGGGATTCTTTGGGTGAGGACATTTATTAATAACATTGTAAATCCAGGATTTTGTGAGTTTATACAGTTTGTTTTTCTGTTGTTGTTGTGGTGCAGTATGACACTTCTATAATAGTTATCTTGATCAAATTTACATTTTCCTCATTTTGGAAACATTTTATTTGCTCTTGTGCTGAGTCCAAGTCTACTCTTGGTTTGGGGTTTCTTTCCTATTTTATCATTTAAAAACAAACAAAAAACATAACAGGTGTTATTTTTCAAATGTGAGCTTAATTCTGTGCAGGGCACAAATGTATATGTGAAATTAGACTAGCTTTCTTTGTTACAGTGGATACTTTCTTCAGGTGAAAATTAGCTCTAATTATCCTGCATATTGCAGTATGCAGTTGGAGTTTAAATTTCACAAAATTAAGCAAATTTAGTAGGCTGTTTCTGAGAATCTGGCCCACATTACTGAGTGCTTCATGACTAAAAGCAGTCACTGAAAGTTCACAAAATAAAGCGTGTGTGATATGCAAGCAACAACAAAAAAAAAGGCATTAAAATGTGGGCATCATAAAGACATCATTCTAAGTTATTTATAAGTAATATTCATGTGTAGATTTTTCTCACAGCTCTGATTTCATTGATCTAGAATAAAATCATCTATGGGCACTATTACCACCCAGTGATACTTGTGTATCACTTAAGCCTCCAAGACAGCTTAAGTGAGGGCCTTGACTGCTGAGCAGGACCAGGGCAGTGTCTCTTTCCATCGTGTGGCCGATCCCAGTGCTTCCAAAGCTGACTGACAACCAACCTGGACATGCAGCCAAGTGGGGTGGTCATCTAACCTGGAAACCATATCAGTTCATCCTTACTACCCCCACTTGTCAGTCAGAGACCTGAGACCTGCTGGGAGGAATCCTTCTGACCTAATTTTGGAGGTCTGCATTTGAGCTGGTCACCCGAGGCTCCCTTTTAATCAGCGAAGTGGGCTCCTGTAAGATGTGAGTCATCTGAACTATCTATCTATCTATCTATCTATCTATCTATCTATAAATAAAACTATCTACTTCTGGGTTAGATGAATTGTGCTAAAGAAACACCTGTTTCTCTGCATTCAGTGATAGCTCATATCCAGCCATCTGTGCTCAGTCAGATGAATCTCATGCCATAATTGTATCCTCGTGCTGAACCTGTGGAAAAGAGAGGATCTTGTTCATAATGCTGATGTTAAAATTGAAAAAATCATAGCAGAAGGTTTAGTAGATTTTAGTCATGAGGTGTTTCCACACTGGAATTACTGAGAAGCAATAGGATGCCATGAGGTGAAAGGAAGAGAATTGGGTGACGTAACTTAAATTTTTTTTTTAAACAAAAGTTATCCTTTTTGTTTCCCAGGAACATAAATCCAGTGTCTGTCCAATAAAAGCTTAGACACATGCTATGCTTTAGGACACCAGCCAGGACTTTTCAGCATAAGGCAATCCTTTAATTTCAATCAGTGCACTCAACAACTAATTCAAATAAATTAATTGCTCTGGATAAACATTCTTCTCCAAAATTGTGCTAGGTGTTAGTTGGATTATTCTGGCACAGAACTCACAGACTGCAGTACTTTGATTTTTACATAATTTAAGACTGACTATCCATTTGCCATTTTTTTACATAATGAGCCTAACATGGGCTTCAGTAATTTCTTTTTCAGTTCAGATTCCTACATGGGAATCCAAAGGTGGGTCATAAGTAACATGCAGATGCCCTTTATCCAGGTGTAGTTGAGATTTACCATGTGCAGTAGCTGGGACTGTGAAGGTACCCACTGAGACTCTACTAATCTCAGCAATTTCCATGTCAGAATGACCCCATGGGACTGGATCAGCACAGAGAACTCACTTCTAATCCAGTCCAACATATCTTTAGTTATGGTCACAATAAAAAGTCTGTCTTCCATTGCATCTTCTAGGGAAAGTACTACAAATAGAGATACTTATGGCATTTGCACATGGTTGAAGAGCACTGTATTCTGTTAAATAGTTTTCTTCCAGAATACCCTTGTTTACCAGTTGTAATTGATCTTTCTTGAATAAATGGCAAGGATAATTTTTTTTCTTTTTTTATAATGGTACTCTTTTTTTTTTTTTTTTTTTTTTTGAGAATGAGGGAAAGACATATTGGGCTGGGCTAACTCTTAGTAGGACAATGATCTTGAAATCTTCTGGGGAGACAAATGAATCAGTACTGAAAAGGAAAAAAGAATCCCTAAAGCCTACAATAAAGTAAAAAGGGAAGAGCTGTCCATGTCGTGCCAAGGAGCTCTAAGAAAACCACAAAAGAGTTGTATAAGAGAGTTGCAGGTACTCACAGCTCACACACATCTTCTACCATCAAATACTGTATTTAGTGGTGCACACTGCTCATCCATGAGTGCTATGGTTGTATATAGTTCCTCAGATTACGAACCTGGATAAGGCAAACACATTAGGGTTATAAAACATTTGTCTATATGTACATAAAGAACTGTAAATATCACGTATATCATCATGTCTGAGGTTTTTCAAACCTACAAATTAATTACCTATTACCAATAACAATAATGGGGTTGATCTGCTCCACTGGCTTTTAAAATGTTTAATGGCATGCACTGTATGTGTGTAGCTCTTCCCAGACTTCCTTGGCTTGTTATCTGGAAAGGGACAGCCTCTCTTTTCCTTCACTGGCAGAAAAAAAACATTTTCAAACTGGCTTACAGAAAGCTGACTACCCTTCTACTGCCACCTCACCCAACCCCTTCCTACTGGTTCCCTTCCAGAGAACAACTAATTACTGTAGAAATCAGTGATCACATAGGGGAGGCATTATTATTATAATAATTATTATTATAATAAGATGTAGTCCATGCTATAAAAAGTTTGGGCTCCTCTGCTGAAGTCACCAAAGATGTTTAAGCAGTATATAAATTATTTTCTTTTAAGTAGCCATTTTTAGACACTTTGGAGGTTAAAATGAGGGAAACTTTAAAGGGAGTATGAGTAAGGATACGCCAGCATATAGTAGAAAAAGATGTACTGCATTTTAGAAAGGAAAACTAACAAAAATGATGAAAAACATAAGGTTGAAAAATGGATGAGTTAAAATATATTTCCATATTTTATATGTGAAATAATGTAATGTCAGTTCAGTGAAATCTATTTGTGTGTATGTTCCTTTAAATATGCCACATGAGTATCTCTTACCTTTATTTCCTGAAAGAGATTTCCCAAGTACCTCTCTCTTCCACAAAAGTTTAGCATATTATCTGACTTTTCATACCCGTGTAATTAAACTGGAATAAAAAATGCAAGTTCTGACACTGAAGACACAGGGGAAAAAATATATTAAAAAGATCAGTCTCAAAGTAATTTGAGGTTTTCACATGTGTTCTTCTCTCTTCCCATGCAAAATTTTGACCTATATCAAACTATCTGAGCTCTTTGAATAGTAGTTGATTGCACACATGTATCAGTAATAATCTAAGTGCTGTGCCATGCTCAGAAACTCCTGAATCTGTAAACACTTACGTGTTTCCGCAGCTTATTTCATATAAGAAGGATGATTTGAAATGGGACCATATACATGAGCAGGACTTGCAAATCAAAATTCCTACAAAATATTTTTAAAGCAGCATGAGACAACATATTTTGTCATTCTTTCAAACTTCAGTACCATATATAGTTTCCTTGAGGAGTCCAGTATATTCACTGACCCCATCACAAAATCTCCTGCACATATTCTTGATATATGAGTAGATATTGTTAAAATTTGAGAATAAACCATAATATTATACTAGTACCTCTTCATGACTGAAAATTCAATGAAGAACTGTTAAGCAGCAGCATGTATGTTGAGCATGGTAGGCAAGCCAAACCCCTGGGAGTCAAAACTCACAAATCAAAGAGAAATCTAGCTCTCTGTGTTCTGAACTATGTGACGACTGGGGCCTTGACTGTGTAGAATTGACCTTGCATCTGGAATCTGAAAAATAAGATTTTGGACAAATCTGCTTTGGAATCTAAATATTCCTTTCTGGTTGTGGATGATGAAAAAGTTCCCGCTGAAACAGTCTGGGGAGTATTTTCACAATATCATCACTGCATAACGCTCTGAGTGATAGGAAAAAAAATCTACTTGCTGATTTTCCAGGATCCAGTCTACAACCAAAAAAACCCCAGGTACAGTTGTCATTATTTAGATTAGAACATCCAGCAGACACAGTTCTGTAACCCATGAGTACTTGTCCTTATTGTTGCATACTGACTTTTTTGAGAGGAACCTAAATAAACAGTGAAGAATAGAACTATCCAGTTAAGAGTGGCTTACAAACTGAGTTTCAGGCCGAGCTTGACTTGAAAATGATTAAGAAGCAAAAAGGAAAAGCATAATAGGATTCTTTTTTTCTTTAGGAAGTTGAATGCTCTGAGCTGTAAAACTTACCATCACAGTCTCTATGTACAATAGATTAGCTGAAAAAGACAAAGGGCAGCCAGTGTTCCAAATCTGTAGATTATTTCAGTTACTAAATGTCAAACTCACAAGTTCCATTTTTGTCTTGGGAAGGTTCTGCTCTAAAACACCCTGTATTTCCAAATCCTGCTGAGTGATTTTAATAACCTTTTTGATAGGGTAATTCCTAGGACAGTGATCTAACCGTGAGGAATTAAATGTTTCTGTGTCAACAGGCAATATGCTTGCTGTGATCAAAATCCATGGGAGTTTGCTACTGACTTCTGTGGCAGTGGGGTGAAGCCCTATGTCATACATAGTGTGTAAGCTTCAACTCTCCAAACAGATTCTCCTTCACCCCGCTACTGTCAAGGCTGATTTGCTGTTGGTGAACCAGCTCTTATTAGGACATGTGCTGTCTTGTCACTCAAATGGATTGCCAGAACTTTTTGCTAGTTTCAGTTTCTCTGTTGAAGTGTTTTAGGTTCTTCAGGGCATGACCCAAAGTCAGTTATATCCATAAGAAGATGTCAATAGACTGAAATAGGTTTTAAATCAAAGGTTTTTACAGATTTGTGTGGAATGGATGGCCTTATTTAACGGTGGAGAAGAGAGTGAACTGAGCCTAAAAGACAAGGCCACTACCTCAGGGACGTGATCAAATAGGCCATGGTTGCCTTCAACGTGGCAAAGATAAACTGCAAGGTGCAAAAGGTGGTTGCTTCACTGTTGTTTTACCTGGAATGGTCAACTCTGACTTTGGAATAAGTAATTAAAATTACCTCCACATCTAATAGAGTATCTAATATGAATGGTTTGGGTTTGTAGGTTTTTTCCCCCAGACAATTCCCAAGACTTCTGGATTTAAATTCAGGATAAAATAACCACCCCCACCAAACAATCAGAAGCTAGAAAACAAATAGGATTTGTCTATCTTTCTTCTTTCCTAATCTTAAACCATTATGCAATATGATCTTCCTCTCACAATAGAAGTCCTAGCTGAGCATTTGCCTCTTTGAACAAACTGCTTCATACTCCTAGTGCATTGCAGTCTAAGTTTTGAGATTTTCCAGTTAATGAAAGGCACAGCAGCAAATAAAATAACTAATGCCCTCTTAGTGGATCTGTTGATTGGATTCTTTCATTAATTCTCTATCTCAAGAAAACCATCCTACTCCAAGATTCCCAGCAAGTAAACCTGTAGGCATTTTAAAGCTTATGGCCATGATATCCTATCTGCCTGTCCCCAAGAAACAGTTAATTTGAATTGGCAGTGTAGCATTTTTTATCAGCATTTCTTCCGCAGCAATTTCATCTCCCAACTTTTCTAAGTAAGGTAGAGAGGTTTATTTCATATTAAAAGTGGGAAAAGGTGTTTCTTTGTTAACTCTGGTGAAGGGACTGGATTCAGAGTATGTTGCTCTCACCTAGAGCCTTCCATCTGGCTTCTGTTAAGGTCAATGTCAAAATTCTCTGCTGGTATCAGTTACATCATGCACAGCAACGTGTGACTGAAAACCCAGAGAGTCACAAAAAGGGCTTGTTCTTTGGTGCAGTATAACTCCTATTGACTTCAGTAACTTCTCTGCACTTCTCAGGATTGCACCTGTAGTTTAGCAAGGAAAAAAAAATAAATCTTTAAAGGATCATGTGAAACCCTGTTTACTGAAAGGCAATAGTTTATTTAGTAGAAAAGCAGCATTCATTGATCAAGTTAGAATTAACTGTTTTCATTTTGTCATCACTTTTTTTAGAAAAAACAGACCACTTTGACTCATAGAAAAAAAAATACAAGAAAAATATTTTACTACCTTCCAAAAATGAGCTTTGATTTACTCTTGGAAGATAACGTGGTTGGTATGCTTTCTCAGGATAGCCTCTATCTATTTCTGTGTGTTGGTTTTAAACGTATCTGAATTAAAAGGGGTTTTAATCTCTGTCTCTTCTGTGAAATTAGATTGTATACAACTAAATATGACTGCTCTTCATAGTTTGCTGTTCTAGCATAGCCATAAAATGTATCAATGTATGTGTAAATATGAATAAATATTTGATGACAGACACTTTAGATTATATATTTAAGCAGCCATGTCAAAACTTTAAAGGTAGATGGCTTCAAAAGCAATGGTATAATCATAATACTCGCAAACTATTTTACAAACAAACCGTGGCCTCAGCACTGATCTCATATCCTCACCAGTAGTCTGAAACTCACCTTTTCTTTAAAGACCCCTTGTTTTGCCACTGCTTCTTTTCCTCTTACCGAGGCTTGTTTGAATAATGACAGCTCCCTGTGGCTCAGTCTTCACCACTCATCTCACAGCCAAGCAGCCCTGGTACTGCAGTACCGGGGGTTCTGCACCTCTGAGCTGCATCTCCACCAGTTCTGAACTCGTGTAGCCTTGCACAGCACAGACAGGATCTGCTCGTTCTGGGAGACTGAACATTTCACAGCCGGTGTCGTTGGTTTCCCCCTGGGACTGCCTCCCTCCTCACAATTACTTTCCTTCTCTTATATATCTTCCATACACGTTCCCACTGCATTTTCTTTCTGCCTTTTTGCCTGTTTATAACAGTACTGTAGGAATATCCGTGAAATAAAAAGCTCACTGTACCGATTTGCAGTCCCAAGGGGAATTTACATTAGAAGTGAAGTTGTTATTATTTACTGAAAAGTTGGTGTTATCTTCTTTTTTTTTAATTATTATTCTATTCCTACAATAATATGATGTTCCATGTAAATTTTCATGTGCTGGCATGCCTACAAGTTAATAGTGTAATAGAATGCTCAGCTCTCAACATTAGAGTGTTTTTAAGGTGAATTGCATTACATATGCCATCTCTTTACAGCAAGAATATGGGGTTTGGCAAAACTACCTGCTGAGCAACATAATGAGATTTTTGTACAAAGTACAAGTTATTGATTATTATTGTATTTTATTTTTCTATGATTTCCTAAGAGGCATTATCAGGTCTTACAGATGGGGTAAGCCTGTTTATTAAGATATTTATTAGCAAATAAAAGTTACAGTACTGGTGGTTATTTTTGAGTTAATGGTGTTTGTTTTCCTTAAGTTACTAATATAATGATACACAGTGAAGCCTGTCATACATGATCATGCAAAAAACAACCCAGCTGCTTAAATAGGGTGGTGTACTAATAAAGATGGACCAGCAATATGTTCTAACACTTGAGATGCTTCAGGGTGATGGTGTTTTTTTTCAGCTAAAGAATGCTTAATCATAGAGGCCTCTTCTGTGCTTACCACTGAACATTTATGCCCTGATAAGCGTCTTGTCAAAATGCACATACGGCTCACAGACATCAGGACAAGACTGTTAAAAGTTCCAAAAACCAGCGCTCTCTCCTTGGGAAACACTGTGAATGAATTTTAAATGGGTTTTAATTTGCTATTAAGATTCTGCAGTACTGGTTCACCCTCCTTATGGTGATTCACAGAGCCATGCAACTCCTTCTCTAGTGGTTTTCAAAGCTTTCACTGACAGAAGCGGCTTTAAAACTGATGGTATTATGTAAATAATGCCAGGGCAATACACAGCAATTCACAAAGATGTGAATGCCATATACAATAACCAGACCCTACATCAAAAAGTTCAAAGTTATAATTACCCTTTCATTGCAAATCAGCACAGGCATGCCATGCAAAACTGAACAGCAGTACGTGTGGATTAATAGGAAATGAATGTCAGATGCCCACAGTCCATTAACTCCTGCATATTTTACATGGGAAGAGCTTTCTCACTAAGGACTGTCAGGTTTAACATAGTGTATATAATGGAGAATGAATATTTTATTTTAGATACGGTTACAGAAATGCCTTTACCATTCTGTGTTCTCCATTGAATTCAGAATTGCTTCCTAGGTATGGACTGATTTCAAAAGAGAGGATACCCTCCTCTACCACACAGATACCCCACAACCTGATTAACTTTTAGAAAGTGTTTCCTCCCATAATTTCACTCTGGGATTTATTCTACTGTCTTTGCCTTTAATGGCTCATAATGCCACTACGAGGGAATCTCACCTTTTGGTCAGAACCTTCCTATTATAGGGAAATCATGAAATCATGATTGTCATTTACCTCAAACCTTTACTAATGATGAAAGCAACAATAAGAATTAGAAAGCCAAACAACAGGCAAAATATTTGTAGTATTTTTGAGCTTTGCAAGTCAATGGGAGCTTCTGACAAGATTTTTAGCAAAAAGGACTGTTCACTATCAAACAGTTGTTTCCTCTGCTCTCCCTCTCTTCAGGGTAGAAGTTGAGACTGTAGTTGTGTGAGAAATAGAAATCCAATCGGGCAATTTCCAATCAGAATTTATTATATGACAAAAGCAAATTCAGCGCTGGGTGATCAGGGAAGGGGTTCAACAAATCCCAACGCCTGTCACACCCAAAGAAGACATTTGTTCTACATTTATTTCCAGCTACTACATGAATATTCATTATACATAAGTATAAACATTACACACTGTTAGGTACATGAGTATAAACATTACACATTGTTAAATCAGACTTTCAGCAGATGTTCGCTTGTTATCTATACAAAGTTATAAATTTTAAGAAAGGTGTTATTATCTAGCTAACTAAACAAAATTCTCTCACTATAAATCCTACACAAGGTAAAAGGGAGGTAACTTGTTTTATCTCTTTATAGGGGCCCAATTAAGTTTTACGACTTGTTTTTCTTTTCTCTCCAGGTCATATTGACCTTACACTGTTTTCTCTTAATTAGCTCGAATCATTTTCTCAGTTTATCACACAACCGAGGACGATTTCGGCAGCAAAATAAAAGAAGTACGTGGTAGAAAAGAGACTGGGATTTCGTTCGCACGTGCTCCCCTTCGGAGCTCATTGTGATTTTTCTTTTTTTTTTTTTTTTTTTTTGCATTTTACATTTTAAATTTTTTATTTTTGCCTCTGTGGACCACACCTAGAACCAGTCTGACGGGATAATGCTACGCGGCGACAAAAGAATTCCGAAGTGTATTTGTAGGCTCTGTGCCCGGCCTGGACAAGCTGCTTTTCTTCCCAAAGCTCAAGTGACAGGTGGATTTGAGATTTTCCGTACTCCGCCAAACTAACGAAAGGCGCTGCGGACACCAGGGGCGATGCGGTTCTTATTAGGTGTGTCTTCCTATGCTAATGGCGATTCCCAAGGGTAGTGAATTTTTAATTTTATTTATTTATTCACGTGGGCACTATTGCCGCAGCTGTGCAAGAAAGAGGAAGCAGTGGTCGAGAAAAAACCAAAATTCCACAGGCACTGGTCACGAAGGACTAAGTGTACACCGCTCGATCCCCGCACTCCCCTCAGAGCCCCCCGTCAGCGTGGGGGCGTGGCTTTGGCAGCGCCGGCCCCCGCGATTGGCCGGAAAGGGCGGGCCGGGCGGGGAGGCGGGTCGGGATTGGCGGGGGCGGTGGCGGGCTGCGGTTTCCTTGGCAACGGCGCGCGCGGGCCCGGCCGGCGCGTCCCGGGCCCAGGTCGGTGGTGCAGGAGCGGGGCAGGCGGGGCGGGGGGTCCCGGCCCGCTCCCACCCCGGCCCTGCCATCCCCGGGCCGAGCCTCTGCCGCCCTGCGAGAGGGGGCTGGTGGCCGCTGCCGGCTGCCGGGGCGGCTCGGGGCCTTGATGAGGGAGCGCGGCGCTGCTGGGGAGAGGGATCCTGGAGGGAGGGAGGGAGGGATGCTGCAGGGAGGGAAGCTGGGTCCTGGCAGCTGATGATGGTACTGACCATCCCCCCTGGTGTTGTCCCGAAATAGATTCTCTCGCCCGGTGTGCAAGAGGCCAATCCTCACGCGCAGAGTGGAGGTATTTGGCTTATTTACGGTTTATTTACAGTTTATTTACAGTTCTGCGCAGAAAGGGGCGCTGGGCGGCAAATCCACGGCTGCCACCAAAGCTTTTCGCTCTTTATACGTTTTAGCAAACGAAGGCGTTGATGTTCTTCGGCTGCAAGGTACTCAGTTCTCTTACTAATTAGTATTCTATCTCTTAGTTCATGATTAGTCTTTCTCTTCTTTTGGGTTGTCTTAGGTTTGGGAGTTGGTGGTTGTGATCTCCCCCTGCCAGAACTACCTTTTATCCAGTTGGAGCTGATTTCAGCACAGTTGCTGAGTTGTCTTCATTAGTTTCTTCTCTTTATTAGTTTCTTCTTGGGTGTTCTGCCAAAGGCCCTTGCACCCAGTAAACTCTGCATTCTTTGTGCCCACTATCAGTGGTACATCCTTCTCCCCCTAGGTCTGAGGTCAGTGAAATATGCTGGGTCTTAAACCTGAACAAGGCAATTCTAATAAGTACATTTTTTTCTAACACCTGGACATCACTTAGAGCTTGTTTGTTAGCTGCTTCAGGTTAAATCTCCTTTCTTCTTGGTTAGGCTTGAAAGTGTATAAAGCTCAAACATCAAAGAACATCCTTTCTTAAGAAAATTTTTAGGTATTCCACATTTTGCAACCCAGGATGTTCCCAGCTCTGGCCTGCAGCCGTGCAGGGCCCTTGCCCTGCGTGTGGAGGATTCTCTTGAAAACAAACAAAAACGAGTGGGACATAAAGGGAGTTAGGCTGAGGGAATTGCTGTAACTAATGTTGGGCTTGTTTAACCTGGTGGCAACTCTATGTAGTTGTAATACAGAGAGCCACTCTATAGATCGCTGCCAGTCTTGAATCAAAATGCAAAGCTCTGAAAAGGATCTGTATTTAAAAAGTTCCTGTGACTTTATTAAATGCAAAGTTTTAAAATTATTTCTATTAAAAAGTGGTTAATCATCATTTTATAATTAGCTAGTGAAGAAGTGAGACTTGTTATTGATGTTGGTTTTTTCCTTTTCCCCCTCCTGCTATGATTTTCTGGGGTAATTAAGCTCGCAACCTGAGTCATCCAGTGCTGCCTGTTTATTTTTTATTAAGAGAAAAAACAGCCTTCACCACTCCAGAAAATTCCTCTGGCATTAATTAAATGCTTTATTACTGAAGGCATCTCAAATATTTCAGTTGTCTGACTGCTGAAATTATTTCTGGTGGAATTCTTTCAGGGTAGACCAGGGTTATCCCCTTTGCCAGGTGTGCTCAGCCAGGTGTTGCAAGGGCACACGTGATGGAAGCTCCTTTGCCAGGTAGCTGCAGACAGTGCCTGGGCAGCAGCAGGGGTTTGGCACCTACCAGATGTGTAGGTGAATTTTATGGTGTGTGGCTTCATGTCTGTTGGATCTATTTCAATCAGCTTCTATTTGCAGTGAATGAGGACTTCCTAATTTGTACACGTCAATATAGGCTAAACCTGTCAGAATTAGAGTTTGAATTGAATTAACAGGGTACTTTATTTACTTTTTTTTTTTGACTTAATGTACCGAACCCTGAAGTAAATAATGTAGCAGGTGCTAGAGAAGGGTGTTCCCTTCTCCACAGTAAAAATGCTGTTTTACTTTGTTGTCTGGATTATGGACTACTGACAATTTTGAGGTGAAGTGCAATAGTCCTCCTTTTTTTTGCTGTTCAGTGTGGTGGCAGGGCAGGAGGCGGTGGTGGTGCTCCTGTTGGGGCTGCCCAGCGAATCAAGGGCATTGTGTGACATGGACAGGCTATAAACAGCCAGTCTACTTTGGAATCGAGGCCTCTTGGCAGTAATCAGCTTACCCTGCCCGTGCTTAGTGTGCGACAGTGTTTGTGTATTCGCTTCCTCGCACCGGCCTTTGGAAAGTGTCAGGGCTGCTCAGAACATGCCCACCTGCCCTGTGCCTGCAGAGCTTTGCCAACAGCCATTTCCTGCTCTGATTCACTGAACAACAGGTGATCCCTGTGCATCCGAGCCACAGCCATGGGACTGTTTGACAAGCTGGCGGGATGGCTTGGGCTGAAGAAGAAGGAGGTTCATGTTCTGTGCCTTGGCCTGGACAACAGCGGCAAAACGACCATCATAAATAAACTGAAACCCTCAAATGTGAGTAGCCTCCTCAGTTCACTGCTGATGTGTGTTTAAAACCGGGCTCGCATGCTGTTAGACTAGATGTGACCGCGGAAAAGAAAATTAAAAATCACTTTTTGGTTTGGTATGGTGGAAAAAATACATTTTAAGAGTTTCCAACTAAAACTAAGGGTAAGCATCCACGTGGACATTGTGGAAACTTTTCCCAAAAAAGTCACTGATAATGTGGCACATTTTTTTTTTAATAAGGAAGGGTTTATGATGACTGAAATCAGGATCTGAAATAATTTTCTCTAAGTCACTTAATTACCACAGGATTGCAGTGATGTCAGACATTTGCAATACATTAGAAGTGATGTCAAACATTTACAATTGATACAATTAATAATAACTTGTCTACCTTTATCATGCTTATTTTAGTCTCTACCTGAAAAATAGTAAGTGCATGATAAATACTAAAACAAGAAATAATAAAATAGGAAATAATGCAAAGATGCACATTTAAGGAGAACTTCACTATTTTTAAAGCAAAATTATTTTCAAAATAAGTAGCATTAATTCTTGCAATTCATTCATCCAGTGAAAAATGTTTCAGGCCCCTAGGATGGCATAGTGTTCTGAGCAAAAATGAAAGTAGGGGGACCTTGTTTCCATGTAAGTTTATGGAATACAAATAGATGAATTTTCATAGGCATGTTCAAAGCCAAAGGCTTGTGCATCTTGGTTTCTTTTCACTTATTATTTTATGTGCATCTGGGAAACTGTGATTTTGCTGTTTACATCAGGACACAGATTCTTTTTTTTTTTTTAATTTTTGTATATCTTTTCTTGAAGAGAAACACTGGACATTGTTTAGAAAAACATGACATGGTGAAGTCTGCTACTCTTCCATTCCTGGCAATTATTCTTCCACTGAAAATTGAATAGATTTATAAAAAAAAACTATAAACTACTTGCTATCTGCTGCCAGTTGTTTTGGGGAAATGCTACAATTTATACCGGGCAAATTGCATATTTATGTAATGTTTGAGACCTTTATCATAGTGGGGTTTTATGTCATGCCTTCAGCAGTAATGGATTCCTAACTAGAGTTAAACACAGACTTCAAGATTGACCCCAATAATAGGCATTAGAGAAGGTCTTATTATGCCAGGGAATTATGCAAGTAGAATAAATACAATTTGTTTGCTTTACTGTAAATCAAATAATGAGAATTTACTTCTAAATGCTTTCATTGAACGTGTTGCTTTGGGAGGGTGGCTTTGCATGCAACCCGTATGAGTCCTGCCTTTGCAAGGCATGACAGAACCTTTAGCGTGCAACAAATGCCATTAGATCAGACTTGATAAAATTCTTTATATTTAGTAAGTTCTGTGGTAGATGATTCTGAGCTCTGGATCAACCCAGCCTTCTTAAGAAGAACTGCTGCTTTTCCCCAGGAGCAATGTATTATGTGTCTGACAAATACAAGTGTTTCTCCATTTGTTTCCAGTGATTTCTTCTGGTCCTGATAAATACATTTGAAACAAATGTTGAAGAAATAACACCCACTCTGCACAAATTCTCCCCTGGTGACAGGAGCTGTTGACTGCACTATTTATGGTGGTGGGGTTGCCATTTTCCCAGGGAAGCTGCAGGTGGATAAGCTGAGCTTCCTTCACTTGAATGCAAGGGGTCAACTGCTTATAGCCAGTGGTTTTAATGAGGGGCTCTAGAAGGTCTATAAAAGGATTGCATCTCACTTTCTCAGACAGCTCTGTGATCTAAGGGATGTGACCTTTGTTCCTGCTCAATATCGATGCTTCTTAAAGGAGCTGTTCTTTTCTCCCAACTTAGCTGAGAGGTTCCTTGGCCAGCTCAGTAGTAAACCTGTTTATCAGATGTATCTATTAATAATGCTTTAGGTCACTGCCCATCCCTCTGTGGTAAATCCTGATTTCTTCCAGTGGCGTTGTGATTTGGATAGAACCATGATCAGGCCAGTGAGTAATGTCTGCTGTGTCATTCCCAAGGTCAGATAGACTCCTCCAGCACTGAGAAGCTCTCAATCTGGCCAACCTAATGTCTTGATAGGCATGTACCCTCCTTTAGCTAATAGGCTTGGGATATTGTGCAGACTTGTTTGGGTTCACATTGTGATTTCCAAAGTTCACAAACTCTGACCTGAGTCGTAACCTCCAAGCTGTTGTCTCCACCTTAACCTCTCTCCTATTTATTTCCTAGGTAATAGCCACACATACATGTACAGGTAGACTAATGTAAAGGGTGGAATCTCACCCTCAAGCCTAAAATGTCTTCAGTGCTGTTGTCCAGTAGTGTTCACTGTATTTCCTAGAAAATACAAAATCTTGGTTTTGAATTACTTTATTTTTCTGAGAACTTTTTAAATATAAAGTATTTGGATTTGTAGAAATTTTTTTCTATTGTACAGTTTGGGTAAAAATAGATCTGTAATGTATTCATGTTTCAAATACATTTCAATATTTACATTTTCTAACTTACCTGTAAAATTTGGACTTTCTTTCCTTTAAAGGCTCAAACTCAGGACATCGTCCCAACAATAGGATTCAGTATAGAGAAATTCAAGACTTCAAGGTAGTACTTTCTTTCCTTTCTCTCCACTTAGCAGTAGTGATTATTATACAACAGTTGGACTTAGTTAGCTCTTTTAGTGGGCTATAACTTGATTAGAACATGCTGAAATGTTGTAGTACCCACAAATCCTAATCATGATCTAGGACTGAGTGTGTTAGAATATATTGTGTGTTTTGTGCTGCTATAAAACTAGGTGTATGTATAAATATTTTTAAATGGAAGAAGTTTTTAGTTTTTTGCAATAGTGTGTATAAGCATTCTGTTAAGAATTCCCAAATAGGGCACAAGTTCCAGACTTGAGGAGAGACAGTAGCTTAGGGGGTGGTCTGTATTCCACTCTCAATCTGATAACCTGTGTTAAGGACTCTCACTGGAATTACTCTGAACAGAGTGCAGTGTAATCCCATTAAATGGAAAATTAAATGATGGCTACAGCATTAGCCATGTAAAGATGGCAGGAGCAAAGGCCAGGGAACAGAGGAAGAAGTCATCAGTTAAATGAAGACTAAGATAAGGAATGTCATGACACAAAGATATTTCAAGGATAGAACATAATTTTGTTCTCGTGTAGCCTTCTCTGAATATTTTCAATGTGTGCAGTTAGTCTTCAAACCAGGCAGCCTCACTGGGTGAGAGATCTGCAAGAAAATTGTTTATTCCTTGAGCTCAGGTGTGGGACCCATAGGTTTCACATTTCTGTAGAAGCCTCAGCAACTGTGTTCTGTCTCAGCAAAACACATCACACAGGTTTGGGATTTGGCTGTTTGAGAATAAATTGATTTAAATTCCTTTCCTTTATTCTGATCCTGTGGTGGGAGAGATGATGACCTGTAAACACACTGTGTAGAATGATATTTTATTTAAAAAAAGCCAAAACAAACCTAAAAAAACCCCCTAAAACCCTGACAAACCCACAGCTCTAGAATCAGCTGATGCCTGGACATAGAGCTGAAAGGTTGTGTCAGACTTGCAAAGACTGCTCTTTGTATCTTGGTCATCTGAGCTCACCTGTTATTACCAGAATGTGGTTTTGTTTTTTTTTTTTCCTGAAGGTGGATGGGGTTTTTTTAATCCTTTTATTTTGCATACATTTGTGCCTCTCTAGGGACACAATTTGAGACAGGCTGTGGATTTTAAGTCGTGGTTCATCTGAATTTCATTTATTCATTATAAACAATATTTGATATGATAGAAACAGAGACTGAATGGGAGCTTATTTTGTGCTTGATGTAACTTTAAATAATTGGCTCAGTTCTTTTATTCAGGTAATAAAGAAACACATTTTCCATTGTGAAATATTTCTATAATAAGACTGCAAAACTGAATAGGATCATTTGGAGGCAGAGAGCATAAGCAGAGTTCCTTTGGGAATTTTTCTCAGTTGATTAGGATTCAAGTTGATTTGGATTTTTTCTGTCAGGGTAGCAAAGAAAATAGTTTGGGTGTGGGTTTTGTTCTTTATTTCTGTGCCTCATGCACTTCTTTCCTTTGCAGTTTGTCTTTCACAGTGTTTGATATGTCAGGTCAAGGGAAATACAGAGACCTCTGGGAACATTACTACAAGTAAGCCCATCATTTGTTTTAAAGCATTACTGTTCATAGTAACTGTTGTGTATGTTATTTAAACAGAACTATGACCATATCTAGTGCTTAGAAATGATTCAGAGGAGACTTATACCTGGTGTTTGACAGAAGGTCATTCTGGATAAATACAGCTTTTCTTTCTGTTCTTAAGACATAACAGTTTTTCTCTGCTGTTATTCAGTATGCTTTTGGGGACATCTTGTTGGCTTCAAGACTGGGGGAACACACCAGAGGTGGGATTTAAATGTTGAAACCTGAAAACCAATCCTATTAGAAAGCTCAAGATGAGTTAGGTTTCCAACTTTTCAGTTTTCCTGTAGGTAGGTGACTTAAAACCTAAAAGAAATTGGCTGATGGGTGAGATTTTTAGAGGTGAGGGAAATTAACCTCAGAGAATAAGGCACATGTACCTCAGAACCTGAACAAATGTTTGTACATGTTATTTATTGAGCAGGATATTCACTGTACTATATAACACTGTGGTATTGCCTTACTGGTAATAGAAACAGAAAATGGTATATTTTCTGTTTTTCTAACTTCTCATGAAACTTGAATCTTTACTTATGTTATCTCACTGCTATTACTTGATCCTAATCTAAATAAGGTGAACAGTAGTAAACCACACAGAAGTAGCTTGGAGAAAAATAGAATGGAGAAATTCTGAAGATTATAATATTACTTAAATATTAATATTTAATGTGATAGAGCTTAAAGTATTTTTTAATTGCCTCTTCCTCCTGTGCAAAATATGTTAGCAATTTGAAAACGTGTGGCTAGGAGATCTTCATTGTTCGGGAGTGTGAGATGTATGTCTCCCAAATCTTTTGCATTTCAGTAACTGGTGCCTTTAGGCTACTCTCAAAATGCAAGCAGAGTGCTTCATAAGCAAATAATTTCTGTGATTGCTGTATTTAATGCAGTAACTTATCCCTTGTGTGGCAAAAATGGCTTTTTCATCTCAACAGTAAGGGAGTTTTTTAGGTTATGCTGACAGTGAAACGTGCACTTGTTTCACCTCTATTCCTGATCCAGTGCAGTAGGCACATATTTAAGATTATCTTCTAAGAATAATATTAAAATAATTTTTAAAAATTTTATTAATAAAATAATAATAATATAATTATGTGCTGTTCAGTTTGTAAAGTTAAGCAAGATTTAATTTTCTAAGAATTGCAAAATGGAAATCAAAGCTGATTAAGTGTCAAAGTAATTGCCTTGGGGTACTTGAGGTTTGCACTTCTCTTTGGCTTGAAACTGTACTCTGGGACATCCTCTAAGTACACTTGTCTTAAATATACATACAGTCATGTTGTATCCTTATTACTTTGTGAAATTATTTTTTGGTAGTAAATACATTCTACTTCTCTTGATTCCTTTAGAAAAAGTACTCTATGGTCATAAACATTATTTAGGCATTTTCAGCTAGTATAGGAAAGCTTTATTTACTTTTAAGGTTCTTCTCTACACCAGAAAAGAATAGACCTTTTCATGCAGTCTTAGGCTGGTCAAATTATTTCTGCTTTTCAGTAGGTCTGGGGCTGTTTCTTATCAAAGTACGAAGGTAGGTGGTGCTGGAGGGTAAAGAATGTACCATGATGGCCTCTCAGAGAAGTGTAAAATGAAGCAGGAGTGAATATTACATTACAATTTTAAATAAATGTATTTTTCTGAGTGTTTATAACTGATCTGGTGAATTATGAGTTGGTGAGGCTTTATTTGGTTTTCAAAATAAGTTTCAATGAGTGGAACATCAATATCATAAAATATCAGTAATATCCTGAAATAATGAGTTGAATAGTTGTATACAGTTGTCACTGTGCTCATACTGCCAGCAAAATGTTTTAATAGTTTGAAATAGTTGAGAGTTTTTTACCTGTTATTCAAAACAAAAGCAAGATCCTGTTTATGCAGACTTCAGTAAAAGTTAAAATGACCTGCATATGCCCAGCTGTTAAACAGCTGTGAACACCAGTTTTTTTCTAAAAAGGTAATTGACCTTTATCTAAATTAACTTTAGTGTAGGAAATAAAGAATTTCTGTAAAAATCTGTCTTTGTCTGTTTTCTTTGTCTGCCTGACCATACTGTTAAAATAGCAGTTGATTACATTTTCACAGCTCATTTTTCAGCCTCAGGAGTAAAATCAAGCTTTTCTAAAAGGTCTTTGTAGACTGAACCTTGTATGAGTCACTCAGATAACAACCTCGTGTCTCAAAAAATGATGCATGTTACCAAAAGACTGAATTTCAGAAATAAGGCTCGATTCAAATGTTAATGGTAAATAACAATGACAAAAATGTAGAGGAAAAATCAGTTTGTTTGAACTTTTTCTGGTGTTTCTTCTGAAGCCTTTTCTTATTCACAGTTTAAGAGAACCTATAATTTGCCTCTTTGCTCTTTTTATGTTATGCAGAGAAGGCCAAGCCATTATTTTTGTCATTGATAGCAGTGACAAATTAAGAATGGTTGTGGCCAAAGAAGAACTTGACACCCTTCTGAATCATCCAGGTGAGGAGGCTTTTTTCCCCTTCTCTGTCCATATTTGTTGTTGTCTTAAGAAAACCCTGTATCTGACACATTTTGTATTCTGAGTACTTTGCAAATATTTTAGCCATTCATGAATACTAGAACAATAACAGCCTTCAATAACTTTGGGGGGGTTTTTTACCTGTTCACATTTACAAATTGGTCATGCTTTGTTGCCTACACTGAGTTGGATTAGTCTCTTTTTAATCAGTATTGATCAAAAGTTGCATTGTTTTGAGGAAGAATGGGACCTGTTGGAAGCTGGAGAGCCTTTGTGTGATGACCAACACATACAGAAATATCTCCCTGTCTGTTTTTTCCATGAAGACAGCCAATTCCTTTAATGTAACGCTTCTTTTTTCATCTTCACTCTATTTTTTTATGCTTTAGACAGAAATAAGAAGGGATAATTGTATCAGTCAATTACTTATAAAAGGATACATGGGATGGAAGAGGATATGAGATGATAGATGATGAGGAGCTTGGTTTTAAGAGTTTGGTTTGGTTTTTTACATGAGACTACATCTTATTAAGTTCTCAGATTGGCCAATTCTTCACCTTTCCACATAGCCAACATTACTCCAATATTTTTGTAAGCAGTATGCAGTTTTTGCTTCCAGCACTTTAGGTAGTTGCTTTGCCTAACCAGATCATAAAACTACATGTAGGAATTTTAAATGTCAAATAATCCTGGAATTCCTTATTTGTAGAGCCTTAACTTGTGGGGTTACCATGCTGAAAGTAAGAAAGGAGAAGCTGACTTGAATTTCTAACCAAGAGAAGTAGTATTTGATAGGGACAATTATGTTACCATGACTTTATTTTCCATTAATACAATACACTAGTTCATCAGCAAAGATGCTGGAGTTGACTGGGCCTCCTTAATTTCACATTCAAGGGTATGGGCTCCTTCAAATGCAGGCACTAACAAGACAGTGTTGCAAAAGTCAAAGGGGAGGATGAGATGAACCAAACACTCCAGATGTCCCAAAGCAGGAATTACCCCTGGCAGTAAAGGTGATTCTGTGGGTGAAATGGAACTGCATAGGACCAAGGGTGAGAGGTAAAGGGTTACTGGTTTACTAGAGGGCAAAAGAGGGCAAATGGCATTAATAGGTCATTAATGCTGACATAGCAGGTCAGTCCTGTTCAGTTGTTTAGGAGTTTGTGTCTCTAGTTACAAAATACCATGGCTGTGGCCATCTGGGATGTTCCCTAGAACCAGGACAGGACAGTTGTGTTTTTCTGCCTTGGAGTATTTCAGCTCAAGTACAGCAACAGTGTTGCTGCCTGATCAGATTTTGATATATCACATCTAAAAGAATCAAGGAACTTGCAGTTCCTCTAGTAGTAATGTTTAATAAAAGTAGCTGTTAGCTGAATCAATATATAAGTGGTTCACTATAGCAATATTTGTATTTGTATTGTTGTTCTGCCTTTCTTCCTGCATACCCTATTTTCTCCCCATCAATGCTTCTGTCTTTATGATCTTCCTGGAGTGGTTTAAATGTATGTGTTTCCTTAAGTTTTAAATGGAATTGAGTCAACTCCTGTCTCTGAAAATCTTAGCAATCCCTCAGGAAAGCAGTTCCCTGTCTTTTTGCCAGACTTTTCCTGAGGTTATCAGGTGAAAGGGAATGTGTGCTGTGAAGCATTAATGGGGTTAGGAGTTGTACATATTATTCTTCAGCACTTTGTAAAGGTGGTAGTCTCTATATTACTTGTTTTAGATACTGACTCTTGGGTCACTTGACCTCCAGAACATGCTTCTAAAAATAAGCTGAAATTCTTGTAAATTTGAAATTCTTTGTATAAAATTACACATCAGTGTCTGGCATATTTTTAATGTGTTAATTCACAACTACTTGCAACTAGACCATGTTAGGTTTCCATTAGTAACTGTGAAAAGTGTGTGAGGAAAATACTGCACATTAGGAAATAATGTAAATTGCTGTGACCACCACTTTATTTAGCAAATCTTTGATTGTACATTTGTGACTGTGTAGGCAGGTTGTGCCTCTTTTTAATTGTTTTTAAAAAAACAGTGAAAATTCCTTGTTTAACTTGTCTCTTTGCATATGTGATGTCAGGTAATTTCTGTGGTTTTAATTTACCCATAACCTGCAGCCTGTGGGTAACAGGGTTCATTTACTTATACTGTAAATTAATCTCAGAATTTCAGTTGGGAGACACAAAAACTGTTCAACTATGGAATCAAAACAGATTTAATGATACTCTGGGCTTGTATTTTGAGGCCTTTGATTTGTGTTAACAGATACCAGAGGAAAAAAAGAGCTCCAGGGAGGGTAAATAGTTTGTGAAAATCATCAGCATTTTGATCAGCACTTACAATCTCTGAATGAATGTGGGTAGGTAGTGTTATCTCCACTGATTCTGTGGAAAGGTTTAGTAGGGAATTTGAAAAGAACATAATTAGGAAGGTTCAAACCACCTCAGCCCCCACAGTTTGTTGGGCTTTTGGGGTTTTTTGTCATCCCCCTCCCCATCAGCAGGTGCAGCTGGCTTACGTTTGAAGTTTTAAAATAAAACGTTGGCTTGTTTCCTGTGTGAAATACCTTTTTGTTTTTATTATTTAAAAAAAGCCTATGTAGCAGTTTTCTTCAGTAGGGAGATGGTGATGATGTGTGTTTTAAGTTCTTTTCCTGTCAAGGGTTGACAGACTCAAATGTAGATTTTTTTTTTCTAATCCTGTAAATCATCTTCTGTATAAATAATACAAAAAAAATCTTAGAGTTAGTCTTGGTGCTGGTAATTTTTTGGCAGTTTTACATCTCTAAGTTTGAAGACAGTATATTTTGTTTCCTTCCAGTGACTCTAGTCTTTTGGGGTGATCAGTGAGGTTTAAGCTTGTCTGTGTGTAAGTATCCCAGAAAATGCCAGTGGATGTGGTTTGGTCTGTAGTTCTCACTGCTAGCTGAGAGGAGCTTCTGGAAAAAAAGCCCTTCAAGGGAAGGTAGGATAAAGGATGTCCAGACACGTGGATTTTTTTCCAATTGTATAAATTCTGTGAAGTCATGGATGCACTCCAGGATACTAAAGGATACTTCAGACTTATGCAACTATCATTGTGATGTTATGGATGAACACGAATCATTTTCCTGTGATTTTATACATCCAGTCCTCACTAAGATGTGCAGTATTTGTAGGCAGTTGTTTCATCTCCTGTTCCTCAGCTTCACCAGCAGTTCATACCCACAGCTTTAAGTGTGGGTATAAGGTAGGGGGAGAGGGAGTGCAAGATTCCAAAGCCTGCCAGAGAGTTTGTGAGCATTCTTGAAGCATGCACCAGAGGCCATGTGACCCAACAGTGTGCTCCTGGGTAGGATACAGCCTTCAGAGAATTGCACTTACAGGTGAGCAGAATACCTTGCTGTATTGTCTGTAGCTTATCACATGTAGAGATTAATAAGTGTTTCACAATGTCATGATAGCTTATTTTTGCTCATGCCCAGATATCAAGCACCGTCGACTGCCTATTCTCTTCTTTGCTAACAAGATGGACCTCAGGGATGCAGTGTCATCTGTGAAAGTATCTCAGTTACTGTCACTAGAAAACATCAAAGACAAGCCCTGGCATATCTGGTAAATCCCTCTTTTTCTACCCTTTTATTGGTATTACTTTGTGCATTCATATTTTAGCTCTGTCACGACACTTATTACTATAAATCAAGCAGGTAAAAGACTGTGCCTTAAATCATGTAGATTATAGGTAAAATCATGTAGACTGTGCCTTAAAAGTTTTCACAGTAGAACTGTTACCCAAATAATGAAATGGAGGACTTCTGGTGAAATCAGAAAGCAGTGTTCTTATCAGAAGAATAGCTGCCATTATTTTTTGCTGGGAAATTGAGCAAAATTGTTATCAGAATGCTGCTGCTGGTTTGTCTTGCAGCTTTCAGAATATCAACAGTAAAACATCTGGAGTTTTTTTGCACTCTGCAGATGCTTCAGTAAACTACTGTTGAAAGGCCATTTAATAAACTGTTCTCATCTGAATTCAGAGAGACACTGTACTTTTTGTACTCTGTAATGTTTAAGGAGATTTTTAGTTGTAGGAGCTAGTGTCTTTTCTTTCTGAAGGATGTAAGCTTTCATATAAATAGAAGGACTTTGTGCTAGTCTTCACAAGGAAAAACTCTCCTTTTATCGTGTTTTATAGAAGTTAGTTTTTTGCCTTACTGCAGTGCCCAGATATTATAAATAAAAGTGAAATCAGCAGCTAAATGCTGCTGAAAACTACAATTCTCATTTTAGGCCCTTTATTATTTAATTCGATTACCTGGACATTGTTTTGGGGTCAGTGCTTTTTGCCTCAGAAATCACACTGATGAATTCCCAAGCTTCTTGGAAGAACAGTAACAGTCCAGATTCCCTGCTCTGCTGGTTTGCATGAGCTGCAGGATGAGGGCCATTTAAAGAGTTATCTCCCAGTGATTCAAAAGGTAGATTTACATTGTTCTCAGTGTAGTTTAATAGTTTTATATATTAACAGACACTCCAAGGGTTGCTGTTACAATGAAGTGTGTACACTCTATACTCCCTCCCTCCAGTACTCCAGCATTCTCGCTGTGTGATGGAACTGTGTGGGAGGACAGTTGGACTTGATCATCCTAAAGGTTTTTTCCAACTTAAATGATTCTGTGATTCAGCATTGCTGTTGTAGGTAGTAAACATCTTTTTTATAACATCACCTGAGGCAGGAGTTATCTAAGTATAGAGGTGTTCTAGGAATTATTCCTCCACCTTGAAACGGGAATTAAAATAAATCGCATCATGAAAAGGTGTTTCCATGTGGGGAAGGTACCTATATCATTTAAGAATTAGTCTTCTCCATGTGAACTTAAGTAAACAGTACTTGATGCTACTTTGCAATTCTATAAATTATAAGTATAGGGATGACTCAACTAAAACTGGTGTTTTTACAATGCTTTCATTATTTGATTTGTTTCTTTCAGTGCCAGTGATGCTCTTAAAGGAGAAGGATTACAAGAAGGTGTGGATTGGCTCCAAGGTATATCATACATAATTCTCTTACTCTGTTTTCATTCTGTTAAACTTTTTCATTTTGTAAGGTTTTTTTCTTTATTATTATTCCCTTTGTTTTCTTTCTGTCCAATTCTGCTGTCAGATCAAATTACACAGTGAGTACTAATGCTCTATCTCATATTTGCCTTGCATTTACCTCCTTAATGTACACAAAAGATCATGTCTGCTTCCCTGACAAAAGTGTGTATTGTGAAATATTAATGCACACTCCTGCAAACAGTGTAACACTTTAATTTAAACAATACCAGCTCCCACACTTCAATTTATTATTGTGGTAGTTGAGTTTGTTCTTTAATTTATTCTTACTGTCCTGTCCTGGTTTTACATAACTTAATGTTATGTATCAGGAAATGGTGAATAAGCAGACTAGAAAAATAAGCCAAGTACACAAACAAATACACTAGTTTTGCTTATTCAACTTCAGTTCTTTGATCTAGAGCCAAAGTAAGAACAGCTTACACTATAACCCTCATAGCACATGCAGACACTCAAAACTGCATGGAAAATATGAGATCCAGCTTAGATGATGTGTTACATACAGCTTCTTTAATTACACTATGGATGATATATATCCTTCTGTTGTATGTTGGTCAGGATCTGGTCTCTTTTGTCCTCCTGTGTACTGTTGAATGTATAGATTAGCCGAGTGTGGCCTTGTTTGGGTAGACTCCTCCTAATTTTAGCTCCGCGGTTTGCGTTGTCTGTGCTGTGAGTGCGTTGGGATCCCCTGAACCTGCCGTGCCGGGTGTGCTGTGCTGCAGCGGCCACGGGGTGTCAGCGCTGTTCCAGGGACAAAGCCATTCCACTCCCTCCAAATCCAGCTGGATAGTAGCCTTGTCCCCGGTTTAATTTATCCTCTTTGCTCTGCGGACACCAGATTGTCCTTTCTACTCAGAATCCTCACCGCTGAATAGAGAGGGATGGTTTATTTTGCTGTGCTGTTAGAGACTACAAAAACATTTGGTCATGTTTTCAGAGGGAGGGATCCTTGCCCAAAATAGTCTTTGCAAAGAGATTTACTGCCCCATGGGAGAACAGTGATGTGTCCTCCACCAGCTAAAAGAGTTTTGTGGTGGGGAAGTGATGTCTCTTCCACCAGCTAAAAGAATTCTGTGGTGGGGAGCCAGGACCTTAACACTGAGCTTCCTTCACTGCTTTGTCCATTTATCATAGAGGCAGATTCCAAGTCATGTACTTTCTCCTAATTTCAGGCATAGTTCTGATTTAGTAATGTCTTCCTGTGATTTTTCAGAGTCTCTGCTTATCTCTGAGGAACCTTTTAAGTTTCAATCCAAATTCTGAGTTGATGGTTTTGTACATAGCTTCAAGCTACTTAAACGGATCTCAAATGCTTGTCTTAATATTTTTCTGACAAAATACTTGTGTATGTAGATTTTTAAGCACACCAAGCAGATGTTTCTGCTGTCACTCACTTAGCTCTTCATAGCTATTCACTTCTCATGGATTGTTAAACTTCTTAATTTTGTGAGCTGAAATTCTTCACGGATTTATCTAAAAGTTTCCTTTAGCTCACTGGTTCATTGTCCCCAGAAGCTTAAGAGGGGTTGGATTTAAACAGTACTGGTACCTAAGCATGTGCAGTTTGCAAGTCATACTTTTAATGGGTGAAGGCTTTGATATTTCAAGAATAAATTTTTACTCTGATTCTCCTCATTACTAGAGCACTAGATGGGAATATTTGGAACAACTCTTTAGTTAGAGTAGTCCCCTAAATCACAGCCATAAAATTCAGTGGAGGAAATGACACCTGGTGAATGAATGCAGAGTTCTCCTCGTCAGCAGCAATGCTTTCCTTAGGTACCCTTTGCAGTCCCATTACAGGGAGCTCAGAGTTGGGGTGACAGGGGCAGGAAGTTTTGCCTTTTTTTTTTCCTAATGAGGGCTGAGTTTGCTATTTCCCTGTTTTGTAACAACCCATCAGCAGTAGGGTAAAACAAACCTGTTTCACAGCAGTCTAAACCCAGGTCCCGTTCTCTCTCAGTGGGGGAAATTGTGCTGAGTTCCACATTTTGCAGTGGGCATACAGAACATTTATGCTAACTAAGGAGACATTTGAAGTGAGATATTTGCTGAGAGCAAAGAAGTTTTCATGTGAGTTATTCAAAAGCAAACTTTAAATATTTTGCTGTTCACGTTCAGTTATGTGGACACTGATGTGTGTACACAGAATTGAAATGCACGCTTCATAAAATAAACTTCCAGGCCTTATTCTTGTCAAAGTTACCTTATAAGCCCAAAGAAGATAAAAATTGAATTAGATGAAAGAATCTTCCTGTTTAATTAGCAACATTTAGGGAAAACAACTTGGCTGTGCAGGAATTTCAGAAGTGGATGAGAGAGCACGTTGAAAAGAACTCTGTCCCTCATTCTTGTAACTACACCAAAATATCTACTGGTTATGTTTTCAAGAAAACAAAATACAGCAAGAGTTTATCTTGTGTTAAGCCTGGCTGTTTCTTTTTATTAACAGATCAGATGCAAGCAATGAAGACATGAGAGATAAATAAAAGATGTGTGGCGTTCTTTTGCACCCTTTTTCAGTAGGTGTACAAGTTCCTTGAAAAGGAAGAACGATTTAAAGAAGATGAACAGATCAGCTAAAAGATACTGTATTGGCTCGTTTCAATTTAGTACCTCTTCCAGGAACACTGAATGTAGGCAATATAGCACCTCAGGTATGCACACTAATGAATTAAATTGAATCTTGTGACTGGAGAGTGTATTTATAAAAAAAAAAGATTTGTGTTAACAATAAACATCTGCATTCATTTGAGTTTTAGGGGATAATTAGCCATCAGTAAATGCCCCTCTGTTTTTTGGGGGGACACCTTCTGAGGAAATGGGAATATTTATTTTCTTGAGAAAGAATAATCAGCACTTCCTGAAATAAAGCAGCATGAGATACTTACTGATTTATGTGCCCATTTTTAGGTATTTCTTCAAACTTTTTTAATTTTAAGTTTGACATTAGCTTTTTAGTAACCATCTATAATAGGCTTCTAGAAGAATATTTTGATTAAAGATACAAATATCCAGTGTATTTGTTACAGATGATTGCAGATGTTTTTAAGAAATAGCTTTTAATGAAGTGTTATGAATTGTTTTTGTGATATGCCATGATTTATATTTGCATTCTCATCAATAAAACTTCAGATATACAACATGACACGGTTGGGTTTCTTAACCTAAATATGCTCTTGGATGGTCTTTATGTCTTAAGGCATGTTGGTTTTTCTGTTACTTTCATTTGGAATTTGTTTATCCATTTTCCAGTGGATATAGCATTGTATACTGTAATAAAATGGTATCTCTGTTGCCAAGCTTTTTTAATTAATTGCATGTATTTTTTACGCTTCCTAATAAACCGGGCTGCTCTTCCAGATATTTAAGGAGCATATGATTCACAGAATCACAGAATGGGTCAGGTTGGGAGGGACCACAGTGAGTCCTCTGGTCCAGCCTCCCTGCTCGAGCAGGGTTGTCCCAGAGCACATGGCACAGGATTGTGTCCACAAGGTTCTGGAATATGTCCAGGGAGGGAGACTCCACACTCCCTCTGGACAGTCTGTCCCAGGGTGTGATCACCCACACAGTAAAGAAATTCTTCCTCATGTTCAGGTGGAACTTCCTGTGCATCAGTTTCCTAAAAGTTGTATTTTGAAAACAGTGAAGGGACAGTTCACTGGTTTATTAGGTCATTAATGTGAAATGTGTTATATACTTCTGTTATGTATAAAAAATACTTCACTTTAGAAAATAATAAACTTTCTGACTTCAAATACGTACTATAGGTAGCAAATTAGGGCAATAAAACCTTTATTTTTGCAATGTAGCCTCTTCCCCTTTAATCCCTCCTCCCTTGTTCAGGGAACAGGCAGGAGGAACACTGAAGGCTGTATTTAACTGGGTGATGACCTGATTCCTCTGGGAGATTTAATATGGAGCTCTTGCAAAAACTTCCTCCCCACACCCATTAACATATAAAACACACACATGTTATGTCAGCATGCCTTTTAGGGCTCACTTAATAGAGAAATATTTGGAGAAAAGGGCCCCATCTGAAATGGTAGACCAGTTGCATGTATTTTCAGTTATTAAATAATTAAAATTAACTCCCATGCTTTGCTAGGGAGAGCTAAGTCTTATTGCAAGAAAAATCTTTCTTACAGGATGCTGTAGTTCTGACAGCTGGGTTTATCATTGAAAGTATTTACCTTTCATGTCTCTTTTTGTGACACCTTTGGCCTTTTGTTAACTCTGAATCTAAATATCTGTACAAAAACCAAAGGATGAAAGATTATGTAAAATCCTGAGAAGTTTTTCTCTGAATTGTGTGCAGATAATTTTCTGGTTTACTTTGCATTGGATAATACAGTAAGGAAAATAATAATAGAATCATAGAATGGGTTTGGATTGGAAGGGACCTTAAAGATCATCGAGTTCCAACCCCCCCCCTGCCCTGGGCAGGGACACCTCTCACTATCCCAGGTTGCTCCAAGCCCCGTCCAACCTGGCCTTGGACACTTCCAGGGGCGGGGCAGCCACAGCTTCTCTGGGCAACCTGTGCCAGGGCCTGTCCACCCTCAAAGTAAAGAATTTCTTCCTAATAACTAATCTACACCTACTCTTTTGAAAATAATACTTGTAAAGCTCTTTTGCTCTGTATAAGTATTTTGTAATTATTTTGGTTTGTTTGTATGTCTTATTTAAGCGCAGCATTTAATTTTTTTTCCACCAAAAAGAATTTAAGTTCTTACATAAAAATCTATCTGCGTTTCTGACTTTCCTGAAAATAATCTTGATCTTTATGGGTTTCTGTTTATTTTTGTTTGCTTATTTTGAACTGCATAAAGTATTATGTTTATCTTATGGATTGCCTTTACTGTCATGGGAAGCTGTTTGAACCTCCTGCTTTGTTCTTGCATCCACAAATCTGAGGGAAGTACTCTTAATATCTTATACTTCTTGCTCTCTAATGTGGTTAGTAAGCCCTTATTGAAAACAGCAGTTAATTATTTCTTTTGATTATTATTTGCCTTCTTGTTTTTTTGGTGTTTTATTTTTTCTGCAGCAGCTCTTCCTGTTCCTCTCCTACCAGGACACTGGGCTGAATGAAGGCCTGTTGGAAGGAGTGGGAATGGGGACAGTCCCATTTGTGAAGTGCTTGATTTTTATTTTTTTTTCCCCTATTACTTCATCAGTCATTAGTTGTCTCTTGCTTATAGAATATTTGTGATCATTCTGTGAACATCAAACCTGCTGCATGTTCACCTCTCCTTCCCACCTTGGTGCACAGGCACAGGTCCCTCACACACAGTTGCTACAGCTCTGAGTTGCTCTAAAAACATTGAATTTGGTATCATATATTGCACAAAATACTGATGCATCTGTGCAAAAAGGCTTCTTTGGAGTTGTTTTCTCAGGACCTAGTGGCTGTCAGCCTTCAATCCTGTTCTCCCATTACATTTAGAATGTTAAAATAATTAATGAGTTCTACCTAGCTGCTCCAAGACAAGTTCATTGTGCCTTAGGAACAAAGCAGAGAAGTTCCTTTGGAGGTTTAAATGAGATTTGTGGAGTATTCCCTTTTTTTTTTGCTCCATGTTGGTCTGTGCATTAAGTGGTGCCTTGAAAGGCAATAGAGTGACTGAAAGAGACCCGGAGAATTTGTTTTTTACACACCACCCAACGTTATGTGCTGTTGCTTCGGTGCACACTGACCTCCTACATATTTATTAATTTCTCTTCAATATGCCTGGTAGTGCTCAAGACTACAGCATTTTCAGCTGAAATGTGATGAGTTGTTCTCACTCTCCTAATTCTTTCTAGCACTCAGGACATAAATCCATGGGAACTTTGAGTTTAAGCTGTAGCTGCTCCTTGCAGCTGTGCTGAGAGCCTGCATGGCCTGGAGGCTCCTGGGCCGTTTTGTGCTGAGCAAGTGCAGTTGTAAGTGTTTGTATGTAAATGTAATGGATCCTTCCTGTAATCTCAACCCTCTAACTGTAATATGCTGGGGGGTTTTTTATTTACTTATAAGAAGGATAAGCTGCTGTAAAAGACTAGACATAACAGCTCAGTTGTCTACAGACAGGCTTCTGATATAATATGTGGAATGGTAACGTTGCATTTCAGTGCTTCTGTAAAACAAAACAGCTGTGCAACAGCTCATCTCTTAGAAGCTCTAACTAGGAAATATCATATTGTTAGTAACAAGAAATAAAATTGACGTTGATCCAAAATGCTCGTCCTTAAAAGCAAACGTTTCTTAAGCCAAGAAATACAGTTTAATCTCAAAAGGGGTGGTGTGGGGGGAGAGTTTTCATTCGTTTGTTTGTTTTGGGGGTTTTGCGTGTGTTTGCTCTAAGTTTTACTTGTTTGGAAAATCACTCTTCTTATGAGTAATTTCTGTCATCCATTTATTTAGTTCTTTCTGGCCTGCCTTGTTTCTGGTTCACAGAAATCCTTACAAATCTTGTTCCTGTATTTTCTGGTCTGCTTCTTTTAACTTTTGCCGAGTACTCTACGAGTGAAACTTTGCAGCTCCCTTCCCTGTTGTTTTGGGTTTGGGCATTTTTTTTTTTTTTTTGAGAATCAAAATAGATAATGAGAGAAGGTCACAGAAGACAGGACTAAAAAAGGCAAAAAAGGGGACTACTGAGAGAGTCTTCAACCCTCCTCTTTCAGAAAGGTCAGGAAAGTTTGCTTTGAAATGTTAACTTGATATGCATTGATCCATTTTTGTTATTGTTCACAGCCCATACGTGACTGCTTAAATTTAAAAATGCACTGTTACTATGCAAAACTAATATTATGTGTACTAGCTAATAGGAATTCAAAACTTAAAACACTCTCTTATAACAAATGCCAAGTGTTTTTAGTAATATTTTGTAACCATACTTTAGTTCAAGGCTCTGTAGCTCCTGTCACACTGAGGGACATCATGAAAGCATCTGTGTTGGTGTGAACCAGCACTTTTGCAATTAATTTACCACTGTTCAGTCAGTTGGATTACTGCTTAATTGGTAGAATTTTTCTTGCCACACGAAATTCTTGCTCTCAGAAGTACAGCATGTACATGACAATGTGCTGTTCTGTGTCAGTGGATGTCAGGATCTCAGCCCTCCTTACTTTTTCCAGTCTCCTAATGATGGCATGAAACCCACTACCACTACTCTTTATTCAAAATCAATCCTTGAAATGAAAGCTAGGCTGTTAATGTCTCCTGTCTGCCATTAAATGATCTTATGCTTTCCAAATTGTTTACCAGAAGATGAACTTCATGGTATTACAATCATTGTTACTCAGGCAGCAACTCGCAAGGAGATGTGTGTAATTCCTCTGGGATTCAGGGGGCACCTTTGAAGATCAGGTTCACTTTTACTGTAAAAGAAGTTTAAATTTAGAAACTTCATGTTGGGCAGTCTTTCTACAAGCAACTTTGTCTTTGAAGACCAGCAAAATAGTTACTGAACCACATTCAGTTTGCTGAAGAGTTGCCCAACAGTTGTAAGTAAAAGGAAGAAAAGACAGTAAGGAAAGGATTTAAAAATCAAGGAAATTGGGATGTGTGGAGGAAGTTTCTTTGGGCTGAAGTAGAGTCATGCTAATGAACATTAAAGAAACCTAAGCTTCTTGAGGCTCAGTGAAGTAACCAGGATAAATTATTGAAGTGGATGCAATGCAGGCTCCCTCCTGAGGAGAGCAGCCTCATCAAACTGCTTTTGCAGAGCAACAGAGTCCGTGCTGAGAACCTGATGTCCCTCCCAGGCTGTGTGGCTTGTGTTTCCTCCAGCCTGCTCCTTTCTGAGTGCCTCTTACTCACTGGAGCACGTTGAGTGCTCTCTCAGCTTTCCAGTGCAGTTTCATCCAAAAAGAATTCAGTTTGTGTGCTCTCAGCCTACTTTCTGATGTAAAGAAAAGCACAGTTAGTGAGGATTATCTTTGAAATACCCTTGTGATCTGAACAAATGCACTAGTGTAGGCATGCCTGTACAAAGTTAAGAAGGAAACAATCCCTAAGTTTTAAAACCATGGGACTGAAACCTGGTAAAAGAGCAGCAGAGCTTGGCGAGAGGTCTGCAGACGCCCAGGTTCCCCAGGAATGATTCCAGTGAAATATTTAGTAAAAATACAGGTTTGTAGTGTGGTCCAGTGGGAACTGGGAAAGTTTATTCCCCTAATAAAGGATATAACCTTTGGACAGAGATTAAGTAGTAACGCTTCCAGTTTGGAGGAAATGGCAATGATAATAATATGCCAAGGATTTTTTTCATCATTTCTTATATCGTCAATGGATTGATTACATGAAAGCAATGTGGTCCCAGTTTAACATTTTTGTCTATGATGTTGTTGGCCAGTCATTACATTCTTGCTTTAGAGGAGTAAGGATTGTTGAAGGGTTTCTTTTCAAGGCTAGAATGTTTTTGCTGGGAAAGGTGATGCTTTTCTCTTGGAATACTTGTTTTTATTTTGCTGCCCTCCTTTTGTTAGGTATTCTTTTACATTCTTAAGGTAGTTTTCAACAGGAAAGTGTGACTCTGTTTTGAGGTGCCTAGAACCCATGGATAATTGTCCAAGTCCTCTAGTGAAGTTTAAATTAAGAACAAGTTAATGCTCTAAAATTTTTTTGGCAGCAGTTTCAAAGCAGGCCGAATTGATCTATAAACTAATTCAATCTAGTAGCTAGAAAGCATTGCTGCATTTTGCAGTTAAGGGTTGAGCCTTACTATTTCTTTAATTGGTACCATTATAAAACAAGATCAGTCACTATTATCTTAGAAAACAATTTTAGCATAGCCACTTCAGTGCTGACTTACCACTATTATCTTATGTACAGACCTGTCATGTTGTAGCTTTACAGTTTCTGGAAATTAAAAGGCATATATGCAAAATCAAGTTGTTTAGGTTGTAGGAATATTTTTGAGTGCCAAATTTCCTTTTCACCCATTTCATAACTGTTAAACTACTATTTAGTTCTCTGTCTACTCTGATATGTCATGCAATGGTTAAAAAAATTTTAGAAAAACCCTTTGTGTGTGATAAGTCTCGTGGTTTTCTTGAGGTGTGTGTGTTCTGTCCTCACCTCAGGTGATGCATTTTAGTAAGTCAGTGATGTACGTGGGATACAAAATATCTACGTGCTTTCTTTAAGGCAATGCCTAAGTAGTTAAGTGATCTGATCTTGGCATCACACTAAGTAGGAATATTTCCATCAGTTCCTATAATAAAGAAAAATTTACAGCTTTATTCAGGGAGTTGATTTAACATAGAGATCATGTAAACCTTCATTTTCAGCAGCAGTTCAGCATACCCTGAACAAAATTTGCAAAAACTACTGTACATGTAATACTTATGAGCTACGGTAAGTGCACCCTATAAGATGTTATCTTTCATTGCAGAGAAACCTCTTTAGTCTTATTACTTGTATTTTATTGGATCAAAGCAGTGTATTACATACAGAAAATATTTCTAAAGAGCAACATCAGATAAAACGACTGAGTTTCAGGCTTATATCCCCCTTAGCCAGACATTTCCTTGTGATGGTGTTTACTTTGCTGAAAAAGCTTTTCTGCTCTGACTTCACTAACAATGAATGCTTGCGTGAGCAAACATGGATTACTCAGAATTTTTGTTCTTGGGTATTAAGAGAAATCTTCTTTTCCCTACTCAACACTCTGTTGTGTTGGGCTTAAAGAAAAAAAAACCAAAACCAAACACAAACCAAATGAGTGTGTGGGGGGGTCAGTTATGCTGTTACTTATCCAGCTAACCAGGCATAGTCTGATCAATGGTCATTTGCATTCTTACAAACTTGGCCTTTAAGATTTCTTTCTTATCCCTTTTCTGTACACTATAAATACTGCTTACTGTAATGTGAAACTTGTATGCCAAGAATTACACTCTGTTTTTTTGTTTGTTCTGTAATAAGATTGAAGTATTTTCTGTCTGTTTGGAGTAGCTTATGGATATAATTTGTATACATAAGAAAAGGTCTCTTCTTTGTTTTTTCTTTCCTTTTTTTTTCTAATTTCTTACTGGAAGCTTAAATGGAGAGGAAAATAACTTGTTCCCTGAAACCAGATGGGATTCTGCAACATTTACAGCCAAAAGCTTTTATGATCCTGTTTGGCTCAGTCCATAAGAATTCTGCTTGTTAGAGACTGGTGTACTTACAGTCATTTTTACTTACAGAATATTTTGCAGTGTATTTCTCCAGACACTAGAGATGATTCTTCCTTTTTGAATATGCTAATACACTTCCTTAATGTGACTGTGGTATGAGGTTACTTTATATATACATACATACATACATACATATATATATATGTTCTAATTTTCAAACATTTTTACTAACAGTCTATAAATGGCTCAGGATATTGGATTAAAAACTATTCTATATTGTGAAATCCAGCAGAATAGAGAAAAGGTGGCATTGGTGTGTCTCTGACAGTGGTTTGCAGTCAGTGATTCTAGGAAGCCTTGGGGTCCAAGGAGTAGTTTTAGGAAATCTTTGAAAGGTGACTAAAAAAAGCAGGTCTGCTGTCCAGAGGCTTAAGTTTACTGTACATAGGCTTGTACCACAATTTAAAATTGCTTAGTAATCTGCAAACTTTAAAAAGTACTTTCATATACATGCATGGAAATATGGTGAGACTATTAGAATAGTAATTTGATTTTATATTTGAAAGTGTGTAGATTTGTACAGAAAGGTGTGTATTCATTTTTAACCACAAATCTGATATTCAAAAGATATTCTAGGTGGAAAAGTGTTAAATGAGTTACAGTGTAAAAGTTGCTGGTTATGTATTTCATGGATTTCCTTCATTTGCATGTAAGACACCTCTTTTTGAAAGCTCTTGCATTCTTCTGAGCAGTAAATTATTTGTGCTGCTTTTTACCATACATATGTTAGAATTCGGATGAAATCAGCTTACTGAAGCATTTTGTTTAACCATAATTTTTCAAGGAAGGATGGTGGTGAGTAGACAGGTTGTCTTAGAAGGGAAGCAGACTCAGAACTGGATGGTTTTACAGAGACCTCATCATATGAAGTGCAGATTTTCTTGAGCTCCAGTTAGGGTAGGGTGGTTTTTGATTAACACTGGTAAGAGGACAAGTGAGTTTAATCTTTTGTATTCACACAAGTTTAATTGATATGAGGTGCTGTCAAAAATGTCTTGGAAGCCTTCCAGACAAGCTGTGCCAATCAGCTGAAAGTTGTCAAATCTTTTGGAATTAACAGTAAAGGATGTTGGTCCTTATCTCGAGTACTTGGGTGCACACATACCACCACAGTGTGAAGCTTCTGAGTGCTTTTTGCTCCATGCCCAGGTGCAGGAAAATCTGTTTTAAAAAGGTTCTGTAGGTGGGTTGGTCATTTCTTATTTTGTACTTTACAATTAGTTTTCCATTTTAGCACTTTTGCTACTGGCTAAATGTAAATGTCACAAATTGTAGAGCGGAAAACAAACAGAAGAGGCTTTCCAAGAAGTCGATGTAAAGATTTTAATTACTACGCTGAACTTTAGCCATAGGTAGCACTGTGTATAAATCTTATCAAAAATAATGAAGACCACAGTTATGGGTCTCAGAAGCTGCAGTGAAAGCCGTGAGTCATTTCCAGCTGTCTTCTCCAGACATGAAGGCATTTGAACAATAGCAGCTGACCATGTGGCTGCCTTTTAAACCATTTTCAGTAAATCAAATGGAGGAACTGTGTGTTTACAGCTAAAGGATGAGGACTGCTGGAAGCTGCACAGTACAGACTGTACAGCAGGAGGTCATGGCTAGATAGAAAATAATCCTAGAAATCCTTGCTAACCTGCTTCATCTCTGTAATAACATATCCAAGACCCAAATCTTCAACTCTGTTGTTCGCCTTTGTTTTAGAGTAAGTACAGATTAAAGATTTTAGAGTCATCAGTGTTTGTTTCAACATCTGGACAGGTGAAATTGTGAAAAATGGCTAAGAGATGTGATGACTTCATTATGTGCATTTTAATTCATGGTCTCATGCCACCTATTAGAAACATTGCCATAATATATTATACACTGGAAAGGAAAATGTTAGGTAAGGGACTGTTTGTTATTAAAATACTGTTGCTGTTTGTGCCACATCTACCTGTAAGAGCCTGGAAAATGGGGCTGCTTAACACGAAAAAGTAGCTGAGACATATAAAATATTTTTATAGATAAATGTATTAGACATGCATGAAATGGAAAAGTGAAGTATGCTTTTGTTTAGCAGAGTTCTTATTGTAGCAATCCAACAATGGAAACAGTTTGAGAATGTTGTTTTCATTTAGTAGTTGTGCTAAAATGTGCTTGCAGGCAAAATGTTTAGCTTGGAGGTTTTAAGACTACATTTCTCCCCTAGTTATGACTTCAGTGTATCAGGAAAGTTCTAAAACTGTGTGTAAGGGGAGGGCTCCTCCTAAACCAGCATGGTGGGAACTTGCTTTCCTTTTCAGTATCCAAACAAAACAAAAGACTTGACTCAAGATTTTAGAAACCTATAAAACGGAGGAAATGGAGAAAGCACAATTAAAATTTCACCATCTGCTCACTCTAAATCAGCAAGGACAAGGGGGAGGTTTCCCTTCTGCACAACCATTATAATCAGAACTGCAGTAGAAAATTTAAGTGGATATGGAGTAGGCACAGCACCCTCCCCTCTCTTATTCGACATTCAAGTGAAACTCTGGGCAGGATGAACTAGGAAAAAAATGATATTTTCCTCTTCTGTGCAAATCCCTCTGCAACTGTGTTTTAGTGGTTTGGAGATGCCATATTACCTCATATGGGCCACATGTGAGTGCTCTAATCTGAGGCGGGAAGGAACCTGTTTCCCCCATCTGTTTGGGCTCGCATGTGTTGGTGCTGCTGTTAGTGCTGACAGCTGTGTTAACATGTGAAGCCACCTGCCACTTGGTAGATACCGAATCTTTGGGTAAAAGCTGGTAAAAGCTTTCCCCCCTTTGCAGGAGGTGTAGGTGGCTAAATCTGGGTTCCTGTTGGCAACCCTGCTGGCAGTTCCCCTTTTATTATTTTAAATGTGTCAAAATTATTTGCTCGTAAATCATGTCGATTACTCCAGGGCACAGAAAAATAAAGGGATTATCTAAGATGGGCCATATTCACCTTTTATATTGATATAGTTTTAGTATTTTGATTAGTTTTCTTATTTTCATTATTTGCCTCTGACAGAACTGTCATTTGGTATGTTTCTGTATTTTCTGCTTTTAGATGCCGTGGGGAAAGGAGGAACAGATTTGAGCACAAAATGTTACTGTTTGGGATTTGCATTTCTGATTAGGTTGGCTCTTTGTTCTTGGACAAGCACAGCCCTGGTAATGCTTCATGCTGCCCTGTGGTGCCCCTCCAGGCATCTCACTGGGAGAGTGTGGACACAGATTTTGGATGCAGCTAGGTGTTTTGACTGCCTCTGTCTCTGTGTGCAAACCACTCACCATATTATATTTAACTACATCCTGAGGTGATTATGAGGATTAATTAATGCTTAAATCCTTTGAAGATACTGGATGCTTTATAAATGCTAATTATTATATTCAGGTTTGCTACAGCTTAGGGATTAGATCTTACTTAAGCAATAGGTAGGGAAGCTGTGAGATGTATGTGGCCAAGAAGAATTAAAAGTAATAAACAGTCACTGAGAGCCTAAGCCTCCCTGCAGCCTGTTTGTGCAGTCCTAATAAATTGCCACTCTTCTAATTTGGTTTTGGAGCCTAATTACTTCTATTTTGAATGTCAGAGGGAGTGTCTCCTCTGTAATGTTCCATAGAGGCTGCTGTTACGTTTTTCAGTTTTAACCCTGATTGCCATTTCCCTGAGAATTGGCACCTATGTGTAGCTACTCTCAAAATGTAGTTTCTTTTTTTGCCTCCAAACTGTTCTGGTATTAAACATTTCGTGGTTTTTTTGCAAGGTTTGGGGCATCTGTATCACTGAGAGAATTGTCTGCTCCTTGTCTGGACTGAATACTGGACAGAACCTTGTTGTGTACTAAAGTGATGGTTTCCTTGAACAAGGTTTGTGACTGGTAACTAGTCCATGAGAAAGCTACTTTTTGCAACCTGTGAAACAACGAGCTAGTCCCAACTCAGACTGACTGGTAAAAATTCAAGTGCATGTCCACTATCCACCTGTGTCTGTTTTTAAGATCCACATCAAAGCTATATGAGACTTGGACAATACAAAGCAGAGCTGTCTGCACATTTCTTCAAGATTTGTTCACAGCTGAAGCAGGGGAAAGCAGACAGAAAAGACAGAAAAGCAGACAGTAGGTTTTTTTCAGGCTGTTTTATTGCCGCTGCTCTGCAGATGGGCCTCAAGTACCAACTTCATATCTGGCCCCCATTATGGCACAGTGGTAAAGAATATGAGCAAAGAGGCCTTGGGTAAAGAGGTAAATTGACCAAATGAAAAAAAAATGTTATAGAAAAGAGGTGATCCCTGGCACAGGTTATCCAGAGAGATCCTGGAGTTGGAGATACTCAAAAGCCATCAGACAATCTGCTCTGGGTGTCTCTGCAGAAAAAAGGAGCTGATAGAAAGGTGTAAGGTATAGGCAGTCACAAGGAACAGCAGAGATGCTCAGCGTGATGAGAAAGTGTGGTTCTGAATTTCAGATCCTTATGCCAGGGTTAGTCTATTTTACAAGTAATCATTAAGTGATTCATTAAGGTTTTGAGCATCAACTCTATCTGTAAAATGAGGATAGCATTTGTCACTGTGTTATTGCAATGGCAGTATCGTCTCTGTTGGTAGGTATAGTTTGATGTTAACTCAAGGGAAGCCACAGCTTTCGGTACAAAGATGAAGGTTTTGGTATTAAAAAGCCCCAAACCAACCAAAAACTCCAAGCAAACAAGCTCTTTTCTAGGAAGACGACTTTTTAAAAGGCAGGAGAACCCCTTTACTTCAAGTCACTTCATCAGCAGGAGTGACAGAGGGAGGCGAGAGGTGAAACCCCCGGGTATTGCTGCTGTGTGCCTCGTTGGATGCCAGTGTCTCCCGGCGCTGGCAGCAGGCACAGATGTTGTGTGGCAGCCAGGCGGAGCTCGGCCCGGGACAGCGCGAATCCAGTGTGTGCCTCTGCACGGACAGACGGGCGCAGTATCTCCCAGCTGGCAGGACTCACAAAGCGCTGGGCTTGGCATTCGCAGCCAGTCAGGCGTGTAAATTCTCAAGGCTGCCCGTCCTTTTCCTTACACAGTTTTTTACTTCACCTCTGATCTTTTCTCTTTGTTCACACTAATTATGGCCCATTAACTTAAGAAAAACCAACAAAAACGACAACAATCAAACCAAAACCCATCGCACCACCGCTGCTGGCGCGGCGGTCCCTCCCCCTGCGCGGACATCGCTCCCCTCTCGCTCGGCAGCGCAGGGAGCGGGTCCCTGCCCGGCTGCCCACGGGAGGGACACGGATGGAGCTCCAACACCTCCTGCCGCTCCAACCTTCCCCGCTCCGCCTCCCCGAGCGCTCTGCTCCCCTTCCTGCCCGCGGCGGGCGGCGGCTCCTCCCCGGGGGCGGAGGGAAGGAGGGAGGGAGGGAGGTAGGGAGGTGTTCGCCGCCTCCTCCTCCCGCCGCCGGGACTCGGTGTCGGGCGGCTGCCGGCGGCGCCTCCCGTCCCGTGCCCGTCCCGTCCCGGCGATGTCCGGCGGGGGCAGCCGGCGGCGGGCCGGCCCCTCCTGGCACAGCACTTTTTCCCGCTTCTTCTCCCGGAGCCCACCCGGCGAGGGGGCGGCGAGCAGGTAACGCGGCCGCTGCCGCCTCTTGCCCGACCCACCTGCCCGCGCCGGCGGTGGGCGAGGAGCGGGAGCAGCGGGTGTTCACCGGGGGTGGGGGCCGGGGTCGGCTCCTGGTGGAGCGGCGGCGCGGGGGGGAGTTGGGGAGCGGGCTGGGCTGTTGGGCTGACAGCTGACAGCGCCGGGGCTGGCGGGCTCGGTGCTGGGTGTTAGTGTCCTGTGGCAGTGCTGCGGTGCCGGGCAGGGCTCCTGCGGGCTGCGAGCTCGGGGCTTTCCCTGGGAGGCGGGTTGAGCACCGGCGGAGTCCCGCCTGGAACACGCGTTTGCTGGGAACAGCCCATCCCGGGGCTTCTCCTTCGGTGTCCCTCGGGTTGCAGCCCCTTCCTTGGAACTGCCCCTTCCTGCAGGGCGCAGAGGTCTGTGAGGGGGTCTGAGTGAGTTTGTTTGTTTGTTTTTTCCTTTTCAGTTTTTACGCTTGAAAGTTTTCTTTTGGACTGGTGTAAATCAGGCGTTAATGCAACATAAATATTACTGATGTGTTTAAGTCTCGATGCAAAATTTGTGGTTTATGGAGACGTTGTTATTAATAATTTTTTTAGTGCAGGGAGACTTTACAGGATGAAAAGGGTTGGAAACTTCTTGTATATTTGTTCCTCTTCCTTTTTTTTCTTCTTTTTTTTTCTTGGTGGCTGATTTCTGTGTGTAAGAAGGAAAGAAGCACAGATAGTTCCCTTCAGTTTCTCAGACAACCTTATTATTGGCCCTAGTTAATAAGGATATTTTTGTGGCAAAAAGGTGCTAGCTGGCTAGGCCTTATTTCCTCGGGTGTACTATTTACTTTTTGCTTTTAACATGTTGATTTTAATCGTTGAGTCATTCTTGATACTACATAGGTTTGTGTTCAGACTGTCAGACCAGCAAATACAGTTTAATCAGATAGACAGTGGCTATCACAGTGGTTCGTTCAGTGGTTCTTTCAGGATCTTGCACTGCACAGTCTCAGCAATCATGGAAAATAGCCTATTGCTGTCTTACACTGTCCATCGCAATCAGTCTTGTAAATGCACCATGAGGATTTTTAACTTCAGGGGTTTTGCTTTACTGTGAGCATTTGACACGCTACTACACCACCAAGGATCCACATGAAGCACTGCTTTATATTTCCCCCCCCCCCCAAAAAAAGAAAACCAGAGCAAGGCTGCTGAATCAAGGGCATCTTTACAGTTGCTTTTATGTCTGGTAGGAGTGGTTAAGATATGGGAGAAGGAGAAGGTTTGAAGCTGGCTGGGGACCTGAAGAGGCAATAGGAGATGTTTCATCGGATGACTCCTTGCCAGCTCCCTACAGCTGTGGTTGGGATTAACAAAAAAAGCCTAGCGGTCACCCCGGTAAGGAGGAGAGTGATGCTCCTTCAGTGGTTTGGCCACTAAATAGCCTATCTGTAGGTAGCACTCACGGTAGACCTGCTCCACTTAACTTTGGGCTGGAGCCTAATCTTTATCTCAATCACAGTTTCATTTCCTGCAGCCAAGAGCCTTTCCTTTATTAGGAAGTTGGGATGGTCCACGCAGATACGAAAAGGCTCCGGCCTCTTGGCCTCGCTCTTGAACTCCTCAGGACGTTTAGCTGGAGGGTGGTAGCCGCGATTCCTTCCTGCAGCAGAAGCGAGCACAAACCCTCCCGACCCGAGAAGTCCCATTTGGTATGTTAAGGAGCTTTTTTTTCTTGTCGTGCCGGGTTGCATCGTGGCACGTTAGTCAGGAATGCTGACGTTCCCGTATTTGGTTTCCACTGGCAGCCTTCTTCGCAGATTAGCGTAATTGCATACATTACCCGGCTGGGATGAGTGCCGCAGGTTGGCTCCTCATGTTTATTTAGTGAGCTTGGTGGGGTAGAAAAATGGATCGCTGAACAAAGCATGTGTGTGGGGAGGGGGAACCGAGGCTGCTTTGCATGTTTATTGTTAAGGTGTGGAGCGCGTGGGCGAGCTGGGGAATGCGGCCTTTGTGAGGTGCTGTGAGAAATGTATACACCGGGATGGTTTCCCGTTCCAATTATCGGTAGGATATACGTTGGAACCGGACCAGATCTGAAGTATATGGAAAGAAACTTCTGTGCGGAGGCATTTTACCTGTCGGTGGGTTTCAGAAAAGCGAAACACCCGGGTGAAGTGGGCAGGAGAGGGAGCAGTGTGATACACAGGGCCCCGGTGTGCCAGCACCGACCCTCTGGAGACACGCATCACGCTGATGCCTGTGCAGAACCTGATGGTTTCCTGTGTTTTAAAAGCATGCAGAAGTGAGCCTATGTACATCCAAAAGTGGTTTTCCATCTACTCCTGCAAATTAGGCAACAGTGGGTGGATGGAAGCTCCCAGCTTTCCTTCCCCCAGCTGTTTAGCTCAGGTCGGTGGGGTCTGGAGCTCTTGCCCTCTCTTGCTCCAGACACCATGTTCAGATTTAGCTCTAAAAAAACAAAAGCAAAAACCCAAACCTACAGTGGCCTTGGTTTAAAGTAGGAGGAAGGGGATGGGGGGAATGACACAGTTTATTAATCAGTGTCTTAGACTCTTCTAAGAACCCCATTTGATGAAGAGCTTATGTTAATAACTTGCCCTTACAGCGATTTGTAGCTCTGATGAACATGAGACTTGCTGGAGGCTTGCTTGCTTGTGTTAAAAATAAGCTGTGCAGATTAGTTGCAAGTTTTCGTGGCAGCAAAAAGCACAGCACATGCCTTAAGAGCTTACTTGGGTTTTTACATAAAATGCAGCCAAATGTAAGGTATCTCCCACCGAGTGCTTGCCTGCATAAGTGTGTTCTTCAGAGCTGGGGCTGCTTTGAGTAACAACTCCAGTGCCTTTATCCCAGTTCTTTATCATTAACTTCCATCAAAGGTGGTCATTATGCTCGAGACTATTTGCTATTTCCAATGATACACAATTGGTATTAGTTACCACAGTGTTTGTCCTGGAGCAGTCTAAATCCCCAGGGTGAAAAAATCCAGTTGATTTTCAGTGTTCTAGTGGGGAGTCTGATTTTTCTTTTATTTTTCTTTTTTTAATACATGTATCTTTAGTCCATCTGGATGAAGACACAGCACTTACAGTGTAAGTCAATCCACTGCAAATTCTTTGAGAGATATATAACTTCTGTGGATGAGCAATTTTTCTTTTGCGAATAAATGTGACTTTTCAGGTCACATTAGAAGCTGCCAGGGAGGTGTAACACTTTTCACTGAGCTACCATCAAAATGTCTTTTAAACTATGGGTGTATTTTATAAGTTATCCCATATGGTGTTTAGCAGGTTCATTTCAGATTTATCTTTTTCTCTCCAAGTGCTGTTGGTTGGTCACATAACTTACCAGTGCAAGTTGGCCTTGGGTTTATCAGGATATTTCTTCTGCATGGCTGAAGTGTTCTAGGGACATCAAACAGGGAAGAGCAACCTTTTATCTGGTTTGAGAGGGGGTTTGGGAGTCCGTTTATTAGAGGTTTTTTTTCAGGCTGAGGTTGTTGTTCCATTCATCCATTAGTTTCTAACTAAGAGCTTTCAGAGATGAAGAACTTTGTTTATTCTGCCTGAGGAGAGATTAGAGAGCCTTTTTCTTCCTTTGGGACTGCCATCATTGTTCTTGTTTACAAAGAACATATATTTTTGTAGTTGTAAAAACTGCATTTGGGGGACTGCTGGAGATTGATTGAAAAGGGAATAATAAATTTCAAACTTAGTTCTTCTGAAATTACTACCTCCTGGCTGGTTTTGATTCAGATACCATTAGCATCTTTGAAGAAATCCATTGTCTGCTGGAAAAATCAGCCTCTGCTTTCTAATAAAGAACCTTTTTCTTTCAAAAGCCAGAGCAGGATTCTTTGTGTTGTTGTTAAAATTTAATTTATATATATGAGTGTACATGAAGGATGATGGTTTGTGGAACCAGCAAGGGGAATACTCCAACCGTATAGAAGACTCCAAATTACACTTGTCTAAGTAAGATGCATTATGAAAATTTTCTGCACATTTGTTAATTTGGGGATTATTGTTTGTTTGTTTCTTTCTTTTTTCGTCTTATATTTTTCCTATTATGACTTTTATTGCAGGGTAATTCAAAATATTATGAAAAGCCCTGATTCAGCAGGGTACCAAAGTAGTTGCCTTTAATTAAACAGGTAAATAGTTCTGTGCACTATTGTGGGACTTTTTGCTTGATTAGAATGAAGCACATACCTGGATGTCTCGTGGGACTGAGACCAGGAGGAGCAAGGCCAGCAGCTGGCCCTGTGTGTGAGAGACATTTCCTGAAGGAAATGTTACTTGAGTTACTCGTGTTTGAATTATAATAGAAGGGCTCCTTGGAAGAAACAAAGCAACATTTTTTCCACTATTTTAAATGTTAACAGCGTTGTTTCCTTTCCAGTTATTGGTGTAAGTGCCAGAGTTAATGCAGAAATATTTCCAAAACAGCTACAAGTCTGTGGTTTTAAGGAACAGATTTGCAAAGATGGAAAGTCCTCGGTCGTCTCCTCTGTTTAACAAAAGGCTCACAGGTAGAAAAAGATTAAGATTCAGAAACATGTTGCTGTGGGGATTGTATTTCTAATTATTGTAACTTCTTAGAAGGATGGAAACCCAATTACTGCTTTCAATTTCTGAGGAGCTTTTGGATTTCATACAATTCAGTTAGTATATACTATTATACTTGCAGACAGAGCATAGAACTGTGTGTGTTACTTGGGCTTTTCAGGGGATAGTAATACCTTGATTCTTCTGGTATATTAATTTTAATTTCTAATACAATTTTTATCTTTTCTAAATGACTTTACGGTATCACTTTTGAAGGCATAAGGTCAGGAATGTTTGTTTCCTTGGTCATTTCACTTTCTCATGTCAGTTTTGAGACATGAAATAGTCTCAATGTAGCCTCTATTTGTGGTGCCTTAATGCAATTTCGTGACTTGCCTTGTTTTGAAATAGAGTCTTGGTTTTCTAAATGTTCCACTGTTTCTTAAGTTGCCAAAATATTTTACTGAAGGCAGTGTATCTGCTTAAGCAGTTTGGAGGTCTTGAGGCCTAAGTGTGTGAACACTGTGTGGATCTGCACTTCACCTGTGGGACAGTGTTGTGTTGGGAAAAAAGTGTAGGAAGAAGTATTTCTTGTGAGCTCATGAAGAGCAGAGTCAGAAAGAATTGCTGTGGCAACATACTTTGGTTTTAATCATCAGTTACATACTGCAAATTTAGCCATAAAATTTATTTCGGTTGAATGGAAAACACATGCTTTCAAAACAAAGGAGGGAGCTATGGTAATGACTGGAAAGTGTCTATAGGATGCTTCCTGATGTATATTTTGTGAGTAAAAGATGGGAGTTCTGAAGGGTGTTTTCTTGTGTTGAGGTAGGAACCCTGTGTGCCTCTACCAAGAGTTTTCTACTCCAGCCTGACTGGAAGAGCTTGCTGCATTTTACTGGTGACTCCAGTCTCTCTTACTTGTTTTTTCTTAATGGCATCTTTTTGAAATTCTGTTATGCTCTGTTTATCAGGACAGCAGTTGCTGTTGCTTTAAAGCTTTCCTGGATTAATTTTTTTTTTAATATCTCCTATTTTCATGCCATTTTCTAAGTACCACCGTTGATCCCCAACCCTGCAAACACGCCATTTGAAAACAGTTCTATTCTCTATTATTTTAACCTCTTATATTTTAAGCTTAATAAATAATATGTGAATCTGTTCCTGATACTACACCAAGCTTATGTGTTAGTGACCAGTAACATATTTCTTTCATAGGAATGCTGGAAACTTTATCTAACCAATCAGACTGGCAGATAGGGAGCAGATTCTGCATTAATGTTGGTTACTATGGTTGACAGATGCCAGAAGAAAAACCTTGATGTAATCTGGTATAATCGTGCTGCCCAATATTGGAGTAAGCTCTAGTCAGGAACATTTATATTTCTTTTCTCTGGCCTTTGTAGGGCTATTCAGTTCCCTCACATGCAAAACGGATTAAGTTATTTAGCAAGGGTGATTGTGGCCCATCATACTTAATTTCACTTAGTTCTAGCCTTTAAACTTAAAGGCACATATTCAGTGTAAAGATGTGGTTTGGTTCTTGCAATTTTTAATGTAAATCTTCATAGTAAAATGTGGCTTGTGTGATTTTATAGCATCTTCGTTTTCCATGATATTTTTAGTTGCTTACTTTAGTCTTCATTTAATAATAACACACTTTGTATAGCTCACAGAAACTATGTGACACAGCACTGGTAATGCAGAACGTGAAGCTGACCCAGCTTTGCTGCACAAGCAAAGAACAGTATGTAAATAAGTGGGATAAACAGGTCTGAGGGGAAAAATTGTTTCAGTTAAAACAATCTAAATTGCTCAATGCTGTCTGTAATCAAACCAGTTTCAAAGTAGGGTGGTTTAATTGAATATAATACATTTTGTGCTATTTCAACACTTAAATTAATCAGTGATTGTAACACTTCTTTTGCCTAAGTTCCTGCCTTCACTTCCTTCTGGTTCCATTTTGTCCTCCTTTACCTTTCTCTGCTTTCTGTTTCTTTTCCTCTACTTCCCTTCTTATTTGTTTTCAAAGAAATAGCACCTTTGCTTTCTTTTGACCCTCTAATTTCAAACTGCTATGAAAAGCCTGTTATTAAAAACTAACTGGTTTTATAGTTTCCATTTGTCTTAATGTGTTCATTCTCCTCTCCTGTGTGTGTGGCCTAAGCTTAGGCACAGAAACAGGAGCCAGAAACTTCACATTCAAATTTTTGTGCAAACATTCCCTCTCTTTTAAGACAAGCCCCAACAGCCTTGCCAGAGACTAGAGGCAGACTTTGTCACTGCTGCTATTTGGTTTCCCAGGAACACTGTTAGCCTTGGGAATCTTGCTGAAATGTTTCATTTTGAAGCTTTTCAAAAAGGGCAATATTCTGGTTTTGGGGGAAGAGGAACAGAGGAAAGAGGTTTTAATTAAATTCATTTTTTTATGTTAAAATGCTGGCAGTTTTATTTTCTGTTAAACACTAACGTATTTTAACTGTCACTTGATGCACAAGGCAGGTTTTTTGAATCCATTGGTTTCCTCACATCTTGTTGCCACTGAGCTTCACAGTAACATTTTCTTTTTGATTAATTTAAAAAATGGTTCCTGTACCCTCACTCCTGTTGCTCAATATACAGGCCAGAAGTTTGACTCTTAAAAAGATTGACTTATCTTTGTAATTAAGTTCTGGTAGTTCTCCTGGCTTCACAAATGTGACATTAGTGTCTAGAGTAAGGTGTTTCCCTTAAAGGTCTCTTGCCTTTAGTTAGATTAAAGGGGAAGAATAGAACAGTTGACTTTCCAAGGCTCCTGGGTGACCTGAGAAGTTAATAAACATGGTGTTGATCCTAACATCACTGAAAGCTGGGAATTGTTGAGCTTGGTTTTGTGTATGAGATTACAACTTCACAAACTGCTGAAATATCATCCACAGACACTTAAACTTGGTGCTGATGCTCCAATTAAAATTAACACTCAACATACAGAGGAATATAAAAGGACTGGATATAATAAATAATTTTCTACTCGATCTGTTTGAAGAAAATAAAAAGAATGTATTTTTGAATCAATTTAATATCTTCACAGGTAATTTTAAAAGTGGACAAAGCTGTAGCATGTGAAGTTTGCAGGTGACTAGAGTAAAGTGTGTGGAAATCACAAGGAACGTTGCCATGTTTGGCAACCAGTTGAACATGAGCTGCCAAAAAGTGGTGGCTGACAGAGAAAATGCGATTGTCAGGTGTATAAATAAAAAAATACATGTATTCTGTGGATGGACTTCGGTTACTAGAGTACTGAGTCCAGTTTTGGTGTCCTTGATTTATCATGAAAAAGATGCTGGCAAACTAAAAAGAGCTCCAGAGCAATTTGAAGTCTGAAAAACCTCCCTCACAGAATAAAATGAAGTAGCATTTAGTTCATTTAAGAGAAAGTTTTGAAATGACAAGGTTAGAGTTTGAGGAATGACTCTGCTCTAAGGAATATAACTGGAAGCAAAATCAGAGTTAAGTGCTGTATTCTGTACTAGACTTGTGATTTAATGAGGTTATTCAAACCTGAGACCTTTATAAGCTGTCCCACAGAGATGTAAATTGATCCTATAACTGAGAGAGGAGGCTTGACAAATCAAAATAGTAAGCCTAAAAAATAGTGAATTTAGTAGTAGTTTGCGTGGAAAAGTCTTATTTAGAAATGTGGTAGATTTTCCATTGTTTATTGTTTTTTAACCAAAGCTCATGTATTTTTGTCATGTATTAAAGGCTTAAACAGGTCTCCCTTGGTGAAATTTCATCATCCAGATTATGCTGGAGGCCAGCTTCAGTAATTATAAGGGTCAGTATGGCAAGTAGGGTAACTGGGATATAAAATGTTACTTAAAAGGTCTGAATTTTTAGCAATCATCTTTTTAATTACCACCTAGAAGCTGGGATAGAGAAGAAACCAATACTAACCAACCTATGGCTCTTTGCAGTTGTATAATCAAAATTTAATAACTATTTCTGGCCTGTGGATGTGTTTGAGAATCCCTGTAATGTGCTGAAACTTCGTGGGGGTCTTGCCCATCTATATTTGATAGTATTATTAGACTTGTTGTTTTCCACTCATTTACATTCTTCAGGCAGACTCTTGCATAGATGGATTTTAAAGTACTAGATAATGAGATCCTGTTTAGCAATCTCTATTTCTCCATTGAAATATCCTTCTGGAAGGTCAGCAGTGAACGTGTAACTGTTGTCACTAAGTAAAATTAGAAAGAAGTCATGACATCAAAACCAAATGAGGTACTTTCCAGAGAGGGCTGTTAGGTTTGTTTCCCTCCAAAAGAGAGAAAAGGCAGGTATTAGGGACTGGCATTACACCCCAAAATGCTGAAATAAAGAAAATAGCTAGAAAGCAAACCTAAAAAGGACAGTGAAGACTCCAGCGGAGAGTGAATTTTATCAGCAATCCAAAAAAAAAATCTTCAAGAAAACTGTTGAAAAGTATTGGGAAGAAGATGTCACAAGTGAGGTCGTGAAACCTGGATAGACAGCTATATGTAGAGGTCAGGCTTAGTTTGTTGGCATTATGTCACCAAAGCCACCCTGGAGCATCTCTCAGGTTAGGCACTGCTTACTCCCTTAGCACTGCGAGTCACCACATTAAAAGGTTTCTAAGTTAATCTGAAGAGAAGAACAGTTAAAAACAAATAATGGCAGCCATCCAGATGTGGTAACAAAGAGGGTTCGTCTACTCGGGGAGTCATCTGCTCCTGAAGAGAGGGAAAGAGAAGTGGAAAAATGCTGGAGCACTCACCTGTCTGGTCACAGCTGGACTGCAGGAGAAGTAAATGCTGGAGCTGCTGCATTGGAAGAGACTTTACTGCAAAGCTGGGGGGGAAGGAGGGAGGATCAACAGCCAAAAGTGCTGTCCCATAGTGCTGCCGAGCTAAGCTTTAGCCAGCTGACCCTGTTTCCTTAAGGGAGTGCCCATTAATTTCCCCCTTCTCAAACAGCAACGGGCAGCCTGTACCTTCTCCTCCTAAAAGGAACCTAAAATGTCACAGCAGTTACTTTCAGTTTGGAGAACCCTGCGTCTGGTCAGTCTCGTAAAAACTTGTGTGTTTGTGCTTTATTACACTTGTGTGTTTCCTGTAGGTTGTTTTCTTTATCTGCCACAACACATTGACAGTCTGCCTGCGTGCATAATGTGGGTGGGGTGGATTAATAAAGGAAGAAGGGGATGGGCTTTTAATTTGCAAGTTCTGAGGGATTGTTATGAAGGATGAGGATGGAGGAAACAGAGTTCTTGCACCATATGGAGGTGCTGTGAGGGCCTTTTGAAGATGTGATTGTTTGTAATTGTCTAGGTCTGTTTTTAGAGCCAATTGGAAAAGATCTTGCAAACTGTGTGCTTAAATTTGCCCCATTATTTTTTTTTTTCTTGACTATAATCCCTCAGGTAATCTCTGTGTGTGTGAGCAACAATGCAGAATGTGAACTAGTCTCCCCTGTAAGAATCTCTTAACCTCGCCTTCCAAAGCATAATGATTAAAAACTTGGCCCACAAACCTGCTTCTGATTCAGACACCACCTGTCCAAGTATTACAGAAAGGTCAAAACAGATTTTCAGCCGCAGAGGAACAAAAAGCAATAAAAAAATGACACAAAGAAAGGTTTGTTCAGAATATATCTTTTGTAACTTAAGTTTAATCTTGATTATTTAGAGAATAAGAGTGATGCTAATCAGGTTAGGCATGCAGGCAAGGCAGTAGAAAGAGCAGCCAGACAGCTGAGGAGAAGAAATCCCTCTAACCTTCCTCTAAACCTTCACTTAAGATTAACCCATCCCTATTGGATGCACTAATACATAAGGGAAAAGGGAATGTCTGGCAGAAATAGCAACAGAAGGGCAGTAGATTACTCATCTGGGAGTTGAGAGGCTTGATTTCTAGTCTCAATTGTGACAGTGTCTTTACTCTGAGTGTTATTTAATATTCCCATGCCTTTTTTTCACCTTTTAATCTATAAAATGAGAGTACTATCTGTCTAAATATGTAAGCAACTGGTGGTGACAATTTGTAAATGACTGCCTGTATAATTAAGTCCATGGAAGCAAGATGGTGTGGCAGAGGTGTTTTCTGTCTTCTTGGGGTCATACTTTGCTCTTTAAAAGCAAGTACAAAATAGATTCAAAACTTGGGCTAATGGAGACCTATTGCTGGGCATATAATGTAACAGCAGTAGCTTATGAAGCACAGAGTTGAAGGCTCATTCATCTTCCTAATTTGGCCAGTGTGAAATGCCCTCTGAGAGGTGTCTGCCTGATCAGGCAAAGCCAGGCTTAAGCACAAACCTAAAGTTAGATGTGCTGAACTGGAGATAGCATTCTTGGTAAAGCATTTCCAAAAGGCTGGAAAGGCTTAAAGCAAGGATGAAACTGTGGAGGAAAACTTTAAAAATACAGATGTAGTCCAAATGGGGGGTGGAATTCCTAGTTCACAGGGAGCCAGTCTGTTGTTTTCAGGTCTTAGCAAAGGCATAAGAATTTGGTGGTGGGATATCATACAGCTACCAGTTCAGTCTTCGTAACAATATTTAGTTGTGGAGATTGTTCTGTAGAAAAAAACCCAACCAAACAAAAACCAGCCCCTTAGAATACAGTCTCTGGAAATATAACATCTAGCTAGTATTGATAGGGTAGCATGGGTTTATAAAAAAAATAAAGAATGGATAATTTTTAGCAAAAATACAAAATGTCTTACATATTTCCCGACAATTACTTTTAATTGTGAATGTCATATCTTAATAACTGTGTTCACTCATCTCTGAATATAGAATTGTATCATAGGCTTGAGTTGAAATGGACCTTAAAGATCATCTATTCCAATCCCCCTGCCATGGGCAGGGACACCTTTCACTAGACCAGGTTGCCCAGAGCCCCATCCAGCCTTGGACACTTCCAGGGATGGGGCTCAATGCCTTCATTCCCCAGCCTCTGTTGATACCGGGGGGTTGCCCCAACCCAGGTGCAGCACCTTGCACTTGGTCTTGTTAAACCCCATGAGGTTCCCATGGGCCCACTTCTCCAGCTTGTCCAGGTCCCTCTGGATATCATCCTGTCCTTCAGGTGTGGCAACAGCGCCACTCAGCTTGGTGTCATCTGCAAATTTACTGAGACTGCACTTGGTCCCCTCATCTGTATCATTAATGAAGAGATTAACTAACACTGGTGTGGACCCCTCAGGGACACCACCCGTCACTGATGTCCGTGGGGATCTGAGCTGTTGACCTCTGGATGTGTCTGTCCCACCACTTTCTCATCCATCTAACAGCCCACCTATTGAATCCATCTCTCCCCAATTTGAGGGGAAAGATGTTGTAGTGGACCATGTCAAAGGCTTTGCAGAAGCCCAGGTAAATGACATCTGTAGCCTTTCCCTTGTCCGCTGATGCAGTCACTCCATCACAGAAGGCCACTGGGATGGCCAGGCAGGACTTGCCCTTGGTGAAGCTGTGCTGGCTGAATCACCTCCCTGTCCTCCATGTACCTTAGCACAGTTTCTGGGAGGATCTGCTCCATCTTCCCAGGCCCAGAGGTGAGGCTGGTGGGTCGGTAGTTCCCAGGGCCCTCCTTTCTACCCTTTATAAAGCTGGGTACAGTGTTTCCCTTTTTCCAGTCACTTGGGACTATAAGAGTGTGCCTTGGCAGCTCCATCAGCCAATTCCCTCAGGACTCTGAGTTGCATCTGATTGAGTCCCATGGACTTATGTACATTCAGGTTCCTCAGGTGACCATGAACCTGATCTTTATTTACAGTGGGAGGGATTTTGCTCCCCCAGTTCCCATCCTGCTGTCCCTTGACTTGAGAGGTGTGGGAAGAGACGTTGCCGTTGAAGATTGAAGAAAAAAGTTCTCCTCATCCATTGTTTTTCAGCATTGTTTATCGGGGGATATACCTTTGACCTCCCTTTTCTGGTTAACATACCTGTGAAAACCCTTCTTGTTGTTCTTTATGTCCCTTGCCAGGTTCAGTTCCAACTTTGCCTTTGCCTTCCTCACCTCACCACAACTGGACTTCATCTCTTTACTCTTCCCAGGTGACCTGTCCTTGTTTCCACTGCCTCTGCATTTCCTTCTTTCCCTTCAATCTGACCAGCAGGTCCTTACTCAGCCTTCCAGCTCTGATTCTTGCTCTGATTCCTTGCTCCTGGGGATTTCTGGCTCTTGTGCTCTAGGGAAGACTTCCTTAAAGACGTGCCAACTCTGATCCGCTCCCTTGTCCCAGAGGGCAGTCCCCAGGGGATCCTATTGACTGTCTCACTGAAGAGCTGGAAGGTAGCTTTCCTTAAGTTCAGGGGCCTAATGTTACTCCTTGTGTGATCCATATCTCTCAGGACAGCAGATTCCACCAGTGTGTGGTCACCGGTGAGCAACGTGGGTTTGCATTGGAATGTGTACAAATATGTGAATATGTGTGGCATAATTACATTAGTCTCACATGTTTCGTGTTTGTTGTTTGGGTTTTTTTGAACAGGGAATGTAGGTTTGTGTGTGGGCCTACGAACTGTACTGTTTTATTTTTCTCTGCAGAGAATTTGTGGGGAAAATAGTGTGCAGTGTTCCAAAACTTGTGATTAGTGATTGGCGCAATGATGACAAGGGGGAAAGCCATAAAAATTGTTTGAGTGGAAAGTGATAAGTTGCATCACGTGAGCCAAATGAACAGTAGCCAGCCAGGCTGTTCCTCAGTCTCGAGGACTGAGTGTGTCACCAGCTCCTGTGTCTGTGGTGTTTAGGCTGTAGAAGGTAATCTTGACTCTTTGGGGAAAAAAAAACCAAACAAAAACAACTTTATCCTAAACAATCCAAGAGGCCTGTGTTCAGCAAAGCAAGATTTGTGCTGTAAACTTCATTCATCCAGCATGAGTCATTTGGTTTCTGTCAGAGATCCTTTTGAAGCTGGGCCCTGGCTAAGGGTAGAAGAGGTTCACAAAAGGTCTCCTCAGAGGTGAAGTGAGCTGCAGTGCTCCCTGCTTGCTTGTTCCTGCCTCTGGAGTGTCATTCATTGCCCTTTCATTTGTGTTGCACTGTAAACTGGATCACAGGCTGGATTTTTCCTGATGGAAACTTCTGCTTCTCCCTTGATTTTATCCAAAACCGTGACCCTACTGAGAGCCCTTCTTGGCTGAGTTAAGGATGCAAAGAGATAACTGAGGTTGAGGAGGAAGGAGTGGAAATTTCTAAAGCTGGTTCTGCTGACAAAGTCAGCATGTTGAGGAAGTACACCCTAAAGCAAAAGGTTAAGGAATGTGGAAACACTAGAATATAAACCATGAAAGGGTGTGGGGAATTGCTTCCAGGTTTAGGGTTATTTTATGTTGGAAAATAAAGTTTTGATACTTCTTTTTTTTTTTTTCCCCCTACTTGTTGGTTTTAAGATGCTTATCTGCTGAATTGCATTCTTCCAGTTTTGGTATGTATGCTATGGAATTTCATAGCAATCTGTCCAAGCCTGGCTAACAAGAAGAAAGTAATACAGCCATGTATTTAAAATATAAACAAGAAGTAGGAAAACAAAAAAAAAAAAGGTTTTTGGGGAAAAAAACATGATGTACAGGGAAGAATATGAGCAAAACAAGGTGATGAAAGAATGGGACACTAGTAATCTGTGCTGGTAATACTTAACAAGAACAAGGGTCTCATTTGTGGTCTGCAGACCAGTTTCATAAAGAGTGATATCATGAAGTCAGGAAGAATGTCTGGTGGAGATCTACATAATTTTTCTGCTTTTAAATGCAGGGAATTCCTGTTCATGTCAAGTGTATCAGCATCAGGAAAAGTTATGTAGATCTGAGAAGGGTGGCTTGTTTTTTTTGGTTTTGTGGTTGGGTTTTTTGAGTGAGTGGAGGAGAGGTAGCTGATTTTTTAATTTTTATTTTTTCAAGCCAACAAAACAAAAACTAGGAGGGAGAATATAGGTTATGTACAGAGAAACGCTTTTATTATTAGTGTGCCAGATTGCCCAGAGTGATTGTGACATCTCCTTCATGAAACACATTAACAGCAGAAGAAATTAATAGGTTAGAATATTAATTCATCTGCTCTGTCTTCAAGGGGAAGCAAAGAACAGCCAAGACTTTCTGTCTGATGGTCTCCCTGAAAAAGCATCTTTGTGTTTATGAATGCATTATGAAAGATTACCTAAGGTGGTGTGAAAGTACATGGTTTTCAACTTGAAGAGGATCTATGAAAGGGAGGAAGAAGCTTTTCTTTAGATTTATCTGAAAAGATGTGAAATATCTTGAAAAACATAATTGCATGAGAGTTCTGTTCTCATTTTTGTTCAGGGAGTCCTGTCTCTGAGCAGCTGAGAAGGAAACTAATATTTAGTCATACTGGCTTTTGTATGTTGTGTGTGTATCAATGTATATTGAATGCAGATGCCTAATCCTCAATAGGAAGAAAAACCTTTCTTTTTGGAAGTCTTACTGAGATACACTTACCTGTGGTTTACAGTCAGTAGCAGTAGGAGAACCCATGCTTCTAAATTTGTTCTCCAGATCCTGACAGAATTTCACCAAAATGCAAATAGTTGGGGTTTATTTTTATTTAGGCGTCTTTCAGAAATAAGGGCTCATGCATTTGTCGGTAGCAATTAATAAATTCCTGAGATTGATGAAGAAATGTTCTTAAAGTGATTACATATTAATTGGAATACTCTGTCACGTGATATGTTGGTACAAAGTTATTTTCTTCATGTTATGACAATGCAGGAACTGATATGTGTCGTTAACGTAATCTAGTGTTTTCCTTGATACATTTTTGCTTCTAAATTGCATGTAGCTTAAAGGTTTTGATTCAAGTGTTCTCTGCTGGATTGTGTTTAAGGATTGTTTTAAGAATTGGGATTGATGTAGGAGATGGTTCCCTTCATTCCAAAGATGAGCTCTGAGGAAAATGTTGACCAAGATGAATTGGCAATAAGGACATATGTGACTTTGGGTTTCTGACTTTTAAAATGGAACAGTAGGTGTTTCCTTGGTAATAACAACATGCCTCTTGTCCCCTTTCTAAGATTTCTTCTGCATTTACTGGCAAAGCCCCATTAGGCATGTTCAGTTAAATGTGGTGGCTGTGATTTGTGATGATTCCATCTGCCATGAGTACATTCCACTTGCTCACAGTCCTCAGAATGGGGCGGACCTTCCAGCTGCCAGGTGTGCCAGATAGTCCTGTGGCAATGAATCCTGCTGTAGTAGATGATTGATCAACTACAGTATCGTTTTTCCTGCAGAAAATAATACAAAATAACATACAAACAAAACAGAAAATAAATTTTGTTCCCTTTTCAGGTGGAAGAGTCAAAATGCTGTGTGCCATTTCTGAATGCTTGAGTTTGAAAACCTCTGTATGAGGTGAAATGGGCATTTTGGTTCTGTCTTCAGATTTTTGGGGCATGGCTTTTTGAGTTACAATATGTGCAGAGTATGTGCTACAGTTTGGAAAATATGTTCTTCTGTCCCTTTAACACTCTTTAGTGTTTAAATTGAACGATACCGCGTTGGCTCTTGGTTGGACATGAATAATGCAAGTACTCAGTGTTGCAAAATATTTTTGTTTTTCAGTTCTGAAAACAAAGGGAGTGAAGCCATAAATTTAAAGAGCAACCAAAAGGAAAGCACAACTCTGCCTGCACTTTTGAAGGTATGATTTTTATTGACTCATATTTATTTGAGGTAAAACCTGCCACCTCTGCTTTTGACTACTTGTTAGAGTTCCAATGTTGGATGTATTCCTGCACTGTGAGTTAGCACCTGACTTTCCATATTCCATATTTCCATCTTCTGGGTTAGGGTCCATTATGCCAGGGTTCTACTATACGTGCAGGAGACAGAAAAACTGCTTGTGCCTCAGGTTTTTAAAATAAAATTCACGTATTTACTTACATGAAAGAGCTGGGACTTCGGCGTTAATTCCATATGCAGTTAGCCAGCAAAGGAGAAAGCTGGTGTTTTTTATCAAACTACGCTTTCAGGCATTCCTCTAAAGCACCATTTCTATATAATTTATGAATATCTAACCAGCAAGTCCTTACTTGCCTGAAGGTCTGCTGGAATTTGTATGTACGTCGGCTGTTCTTCGCCGGTTACCCGTGTTAATCATGCTTGTCTTGTCCTGTAAGCATTGTACTGAAGAAAAAGGACATGCTCTACTGTGATCAGGGCTTCCTCCTGTGTCACCTGACACAGCTAGAAAGTTGTGTTTAGGTTTAGTCAAATACCATGGCTAATGATGTACAGGACAGGTGCTGGTGAGAACAGCTGCCTTCACTGCTGTCGCGTCCTGCCGGCACAGAGCCATGTGAGTGAGCCATTCATTAAGCAGTTTTGCTTGATTTTTTTTTTTGTTTGTTCCTTTTCTAAGCTGTTTTAGTTTAACCCAGATAATATGGTGACTGCTTCTCCAGAAGGGGCCAGATTTATTTGGGGGTGCAGTAGGATTCTTACCACACTGGATCTAAGATTTCTATCCTGTGTTGCATTTATTGAGCACTGATGGTGTCGGGAGAAGGAAGTGACCTACAGTCCCTGTGTTCCTGCATCCTCAGTGTCTTTGTTTGGGCTTCCCTGAAGGTGAAGAGACATTGCAGTTGCCTTTACAAAGACCCCAACAGGGTCATTAGCTCGAGAATGATTTCATGTTGGCTGTGGTTTGTCTACATCAAGGCGAGAAACAATGTGGGGATGTTTGTTCAGAAGCCCCGTGGATTCAAGCCAGCTCTGTCAGTTCAGAGCTCCTGGAAGTGCCACTGAATTCCCATAAATCACAGATTATTGGGTTTGTGCCTTGAAGTGATAGATTACGATAAACCAGAGGAGATTCTACTATAATAGAAGAAAAATTTTGGCGTTTCAAAAAAAATCCCATTTTTCTGTGCTGGATCAGTGCAAAATTCTAAAACAGATTTTCCTTTTGAGGAAGGTTTGGACTGAGGAAGGGGAAACATTTAGCATGCATGCACAGGACTTCTGCACCAGGAATTGCTTAAAAGGAAGTATGAACAGGGCTAGGTCTTCAGGAACAAGCAGGATGCGTAGGAGGAGCAAAGCGGGCATAGCAGGTTTAAGTTACCTAAGAGTGTTTCTTTCTTGCCAGAAACTAAATCTTCTTTTTTTTTTTTTTTTTTTTTTTTAATTTAAAAAGTCCCAAATTCAGAATTTTTCCTGCTGAATCGAAATTCCTTGCAGTAAAGTTTTGTACTAAGAGCTTCTGCTTTTGTAATATTGTACTAAAAGTTGGTGCCAATATTAGTGCTCTAAAGTTTTGTTCCAAGTATCTGATCTCTTCTCTTCGTCTTGCCATAGCTTTTTTATTTAATTTTATAGTCTTTGATCCACGTTTTAAAGTCTTAAATGTTACACTGTACATTACATTCTCTCTGAAATAATACCTGGTGTTTGTATAAGCTTTAGGAAGAACGTGTGGTTTTCATATTACTAGAATGTGCTGACTATTGAGCTGTACTAAGAGCTTCCTGTCTAACTTAGTTCCCTCTTTCTTGAGCCGATCAAAAACCTTGTGATACACTTGAATAGCTTCATATGCATAGTAATGAGTACTTTTTGAACTATAATTTGTGTGCACTGAAATTACATCTAGATAGTAAAAACTTAGAGAAGGTGGAGAAAGTATTTATTTTCTATCCCTCCACCCCCCATTTTTTAAAGAAAATATTTTTCTGGTTTTTCCTCCCCCTTCTCTCTCCAACACACACTTGCATTTTGGTAACACCACATGGTCTATTGCCTGACATTGGCCAAAATAAGCTGTCTTCTGCAAAGATCACAAGAATGCAGTTGGAGAGAACTGAGACTGTCTTATTTGTGGTCTTGGCAGTGCTGAGATGATCTTAAAGATCGTTTCCAACCTAAATGACTCTGTGATTCTATGAAAGGTATAATCTCTGGTATGAAAAGACATTCCAGGTTTTTTTTATTGAATCATCAAGGTTACTATGGGCTAAAAGAAAAATAGTGGGAATTATGGGAAGTGTACTTTGTGAAGAATGTCTAAATCCATATGCCTGCCTGGATGGGCTTTGGGCAGGTTTCCACATGTGCCCACGTTTCTGAACAGTTCTTCTGCCCAGTCCTTTCAGGTGGATGGTGACTAAAAGTGAAACCATGTTGTGCCTGTGTTAACTGTCACCAAGTTAATGAGCCATCACATTTCTGATGGACTTTGTATATATGCAGTGATTTTGTATATTCATTGGTCTCAGCTGGAGGCCAGGGGCAAAACAGTGGGAGAACTGTGAGTCTCTGATTTAGGAGCAAAGGTTGAACGTCTGAATTATAACTGACTGGGTGAGTGGAGCTGGGAAATGTGCTGAGCTATGGCAGGTAGCTCATTGACTCTTCTGAGCACTTTAGACACCAGTTCTGTACTTTACCCCTGTTATTTTTTCCCTACAATTAAATATTTACCTCATAGAGGGAGGAAAAGATATTTTAATACTTTTTGAAGATGCGAATTCTAATTTCTCTGTGCCAAGGGGACTTTAAACAGTCATCACTTGATCACTTTCAAGAAAATATTACTGAAATATATTTGCCAAGTCTGTTAATTCATTGCACCCCCTCCCACTATTTATTTACAGATTTTGTTTTGCTTCTGTTTCTTTGAATAAGAGCGGTAAATAAACAGTGTCCTTTCTGAGTAAAGGCTCCATTTGAGGGATGTGATTGTTGAACAGATGGCTGTGTGGATGTAAACTGTTCTTGAACTTCATGTTTAGTGTACTAAGTATCTGCCTTACATTGTGTCCAGTACATATTAGTGTATCATTAACCTCACTTTTAGTGCTACAGGGACTTTGTTTTCAAAGGGAATATTGCAACAGTGCTTCCTGCAAAAGTGTGCTTTTGCTTTCACAGGCTTTTGGTAATGCCCTTAAAAGAAAGATTTCCAGCTGGGATGTAAGTATTACTTGGATTGTGTGGAGCAGCTGTTAAATAAACTAGCACAGATACTGCAGTGAGCCACGTGCTGGAGAATGTCAAGATGATACAGTTCTGAAGAAATCACCCAAAACTCTTCTTGGATGTGCTTGTTCCACAAGTCTGACCTGTTTCCTATTTGTACTAAATGTAGCACATTCTCCCATAACTGATTAGGAAGGAATTTCTAAGCATCTCAGCACGGGAACCACTATGTGAGCTTTGTCAGGCAAACCCAAAAGTTTGAAAAAAAGGAAGTACAAATATGATGTACCAAATGTATCATTTAGTATTTCAGTTGCATTAAATATGATGTACCAAATGTATCATTGTGGTATTTCAGTAGCATTAAATATTTTATAATTTGGCCCACAGGCTCCAGCCTGGGTGCTTGTCACCTGAATTAACCACAGACAGTCTCAACCTTCTTAGAAAACTCAGGGGCAGAAAGTACAACAAAGATTATCTAGTCTGCTCCTCTGGCCCAAGGTGAGATCTCTGTATCTCTGTCATACCTGATAGAAGTTTGTCTGACTTGTTCTCAAAGACCTCCAGGGACAGAGATCTCTTAAGATCTCTGCAGCCTCAACAGACAACTGTTCTACCAATTTCATAAAGCTTATAATTAAAAAGTCTTTCTCTTAACATGCCATCTAGAGCTTCTGTGCTACAAATTAAATTGTCCCCTGCCAAGTACTGCTGTGTGCTGTGAACGTGGAGAAGAGATTATTGTGTAGCCCTGCTTTCTCACATGAATTTCAGTTCAAGGGAACATAAATGGCTGTATTTAAACAGTAGACATGGTATTAAATTTTGATGGCAAGGACTGCAATTATGTGATAAGATGGAGCCAGGATCTTTTTGGAGTTGCAGCAAATAGGACAAGAGGCAACGGGTGCAAGTTGGAACATGGGAAATTCCAGTCACCTGTGAGAATTTTTTTCTTGCTTGCTTTGTTTGCTTTTTGTTTTGTTTGTTTGTTTGTTTGTTTTGATATCAGAACAGGTTGCCCAAGTAAGTTGCAAAATCTTTATTCTTGGAACTACACAAAGCACAGCTGGATGAAGCCCTGCTCTAACTGGAGCTGCTTTGAGCAGGAGCATAGACTGCATGACCTCCTCAGCCACATTCCTTTCAGCCTAATTTGTACTGTAATTCTCTGCAACATAATTTTTTCATCCAGTGTGTGCATTCACAGAAGTTTTTTTAAAAATCCCATTAACTTGCTGAATATAGGTAGCTGTTCTTACTGAATGTCCCTCTTTCTGACCACAATTTTAAGTTTTATTTTTATTTTAATCAAAATTAAACCTAGTGTCTTAGTTAATGATGTGCTTTTCTATATAGCATGGGGCTTTTTTATATTGTCATGGTTTTATTTTACATTGACTTCATTTCATATGTATGTTATCTAAGTAATGTCTACTCAGCCTGTGTGTGAATTCCTGCTGAATACCTGTCTTAGACCTAGTAATTAGAAATCAGAGAGAGGGATTCTTTGTCTTTTGAGAGTCAAGGGAGATGGATTCCTACTGCCAACTATGAATTTTTGAAAAACCTGAGTCACTTTTAAAAACTGTTGCAGTTGCTGCCCATAGCAACAAATGAAAGACAAAACAGAAATGGGTTTGGAATTTGTATAAACAAGATTTCTCTTGTGGAACCTAAAAATGGGTCTTTTTCTCTTCAGCAATGATGTAGAATTTTGTTGAAATGGAATTTTATAGGTTAGTGCCCTGGTTTCCCAGGACACATTGTTAAATTGATGGTGTTAAGAGATGTATGCATTGTGGAATGTATTTCAGGATCATCCTCTCTAAAGTCCTGATGAATTCCATTGTCATACTGAAGATTTTTGGAAAGGATGATCCTGAAACGTTGCTTCCTTCTCTGCTACTTTAGTTCTTCAGAGGAGGGATCTTGAGCAGGGAACTTTGTTTCAGGATGGGTGAAGAAAAAAAAAACCCAGAGCTTTTAAACCTTGCTTTTTTTGGCTCAGAAGCCCAGCAAGGAGACAGATGAGAAGCAGAAGTGTGATGCCAGATGCTACAGCCTGCCAATAGAATATAAGTACAGGTGGAAATCCCACTCTGTCATCCCATTCCCAGTGCATTGTCTGCTTTTGTACATCTTCTGCATCAAAAAGGTGAATTTCACCTTTATTTGAAAATTTTTTTTCAAACTTGGAGGAATTGTCAAGTAAAAGAGAATAAAAATTATTTCACGTGTGTGAAAATATTTTCACTAAAAGGCAATGGATGTGTAGTACTGAAAGACTTTAGAGAAAAGAACAGTAATAAGGCAGACAATTAAATTCTTTTCTCTTTGGCTCCATACTAGACCTTGAAGTAATAAGTGGTGGGTGCATACTGAGAAGTGAGTACCGATTTTTAATCTTTAATCAGAGCTTTACAATAATTCCAGGAGAAAATTCAGAAGGGAGAATTTTTGAATTAACTCTGCAAATGGTGTGAAGAGAATTTTTTTAATTATTAAGTTGATTTTGTCATTCTAGAGACTTTCATCAAGTTTACAATTCCCTGTAAAGGTGACCTAGCAGAAACTTTATTTCAAATTGTACCTCCATGTCTATCTGTACTGTCTCCTTTGAAGTGTTCACCCTTGCACCTTGTCGGTTGTTCTTTTGTTATGAAAGGTGACTCTGGATACTTCCTCAGATTTTAGGAGAACACTAGAGTTTCAGAGAATGTTTGTTTTATCTTTTCTTTCTTCATCTGACAAATTAAATATATATTAATGACTCCTTGGTTTTTCAAGAATTTAAATGGATAAACAAATTTTTAAAGTCCCAGTGCTGAACTTCCAACACAGGCAGTTGTCTTTCCAAATGTTAAATAGTCATTGACTTTAAATAGGTTTATTTTTTAAAATGCAAACCTGATACAGTTTAACTAAAAGTCCCTTCCTGTTGTTTAACTTTTAGTCTTGATTATGAAGATGCCATGATTTCATTAGTTTTCTAGTTACTCTTGTCTTCCGGGGTTGTCATGACCTGATTTTTTTTCATGTCAAAGCAAGCAGAGAAAAAGGAGGATGTGGAATGAAAACAGCATTAAAAAGCCAAAATATTCAGAGATTAATTGGTTATTTGTAGAGATACTGAGCTCACCTTAAACTTCCCCCAAGCCTGTCTTTGTTAATCTGTGGTGTTTTTTGATTTCTCTGATTAGTTAAAAGCTAGTTAAGACTAATCAGTTTTTTACAGTGATGGCCCTCCCTTGCGTTATTTCCCTCGCCACTTTTAATTACTGGCTTAAGTAGGAAAACCTCACTTAGACTATGTGTTTTTTAAATCCATTTGTCTCATGAACACAAGTAACACTGGACTTTTAGGGGGTTTCTGCTGGTCATGTATTTCATTGTCTGATAAGTACTTTTACTTGAATTTTTCTTAGTGCTATGCTGGTTTCCTTAGACAAGCCTTGTTCACAATCTCTGTCTCACTATATCTAGTACTGTTTCATTAGGTTTCCAGATGTATAGCCTCCTGTTGGTTGAGAGTGATTTTCCTCACGGTATTTGAAAAAACAAAAGCTTATTTCACACGTGGATTTAATGCACCTCAGCATGTCCCACTCACTGCAAACAGGTGAGAGATTACACCAGAGATGCTTTAGCCTCACTGAGAAAGGAAATCAGCTGGAATACATGCACATACTCACTGTGGGGATGAACTAGCCTGCCAGCTATTTCACTGTGGATTTTGCTTAGCATTCAAAATGTACTATATCACTGTTCAAATTGAATGAGATACTCATAATTGTTAAATGAAATGCAGCTGCCTTAGTTGTGTTGAAAGGTCAAAGCTAAGGCTGGGAACACGATTAATTTTCCAGAACTAGAGGTAGCAATGCCTAAATGTGCTCCTTTGTGCATCCAACACTTTAATCTGAAACTCTCAAATGATTTCTACAAAGCTAGCAAACAGAAATCCAGGAATAGTGCTGTAACTGTTTCTCAGATGAGTAAATCAGGATACTGGGGTTTAACGGCTTGTTGAAAGTCCCTGGGGGTGAATCAGTGACAGTCCTAAAATTCTGGTGGCAGGTCATCTTCTCTCACAGCTGCAGGTGGGATGAGGTGGTTGAAGTGCTCGAGTGTATCCGTGCCACATGCAGATTGTTCTCCATCAGCAGCTCCCAGTGCAGCAGGACGGGCGGTCTGGGAGAGGTCTCCACGCGTCTGTCTGCAGTTTCTGCTTTGTAATGAGCATTCATTCATGGGCAGGGAGATCTGAAATGTCTGGCAGTCGTGGCTGGAAGCTAATTCTTTGTTCACGGAGATCTGTGTTTTAATGCTGTTAATGTTTTCATTTCGTTCACTTGTTAGGGCAATAAAAGAGATTTCATTCTTGGCAGACGGACGTAACCCTCGCTGAATGAGAACCTCTGGCAGTCTAAACTTTAGCCACCCAACTGCTGAGAGACGGTTGCTCTTCCCAGCTGGTGTGAGGCAAACCAGGGAAGAAGGCAATCCCTGCTCAGGGTGCTGTTGTGGCGCTGTCTGTGCTCCGGGGGGTTGTTCACACTGGGAGCCAGCTCTGTGCCTGACTGTGTAGGTGCAGTTAGGCTGCAGGCAGGAGCAGATTACAGCCTGGAGAACATAGCTAGTCTACCACTGAATAAATTAGCTGAGATAAGAGTCATGCCTGAGCCATGACATCGTGGGCTTGTCTCCTGGGTCCCAGCTGCCAGGCTGCTCTGCCGCGGCTGCTCCGGCCAAGTGAGACCGCACAGTGGGCACAGCTCCAGTTATCACTGCAGCCTCCTCAGTCACCTGATTCAAGTCATAATCCTGTCTCACACTCTGCCAGGCTTCCCCTCCACACCAGCCTCGTTGCATGTGAGGGCATGAGTCCATAGGATAATTCAGGTTGAAGGGACCCTGGGATGTCATCTAGTCCAGCCTCCCGCTTAGAGCAGGTTCGGTGATGAGGTCAGGCCAGGTTACCCAGGGCTCGTTCAGTGAAACTTGGAGTAACGAGCTGCTAAAGGAATAAGAGCTAATTAAAGCTTCATGAAGCATGTCACAGGCAGGAAAGCTCACAGAGAGTGGGAAAGGGGAGGCAAGGGGAAATCTGTTCACAGTTTGTTACAAAAGGAGCAGAAAGGCAACACTACAGCTGGAAACCTTTTTTTGCTTGCATCAGGGAGGATCTGAAAGGGGATCTGACAGGTAGGTTTCCATCCAGAAGCTGTTGTTTGCTATTCAAACTGCTTGGACACTGTAAGGGGATTTTTTAATTTTTTTTTTTTTAACTGGTGACATGAAGTGTAGCTGTCACTGGTATTCCTTCACTGTGGTGAATAACACACCGCTCAGGCCTAATTGTGACACGGAATCAACTGTGCTTTGTTGAGGTCAACTAAAGGCCAGGACTGTTGAAAACTGGTGGGATATACCAGGGAAAGGATTACTTTATATGTATCCTATGCCCTTGCCTTTTTTTTTTTCCTCTTTGCTGGGGACTTCTGTCAGAGACAGGCTCAGAGAGAGGTGAAAGTTACTGTGATGGTGGCTCGTGGAATTACCATCTTACTGCTGTTCTCACCAGGAACTTGTGCCTGAAGGCTCCTGCTGTGTTAAAGGCTTACTGGCTCTACAGTAAGTAAGATCATGTGCTTTTGTCTCAGTGATTTGAATATGGCATCATCTTAAAACACGAACTTCAAAATCTGCAGCAGGAGCAGTACTGCTTGTGTAATGCCTAAACAGTGGCTCAGACTCTGAATTGGGATTTTGTGTGCAAATGATAAAACACCAATAGCTCTTGCTGTCTGTTATGGCAAAGTGGAGCAGGAGGGAAAATATATGGAGAGTAAGATTGATTATATTGAAGAGAAGAAAGCAGGATTTGCATAGTTTCTGTGTTAGGATTTAATATCCACATATATCTTCAAATAAGCACAATGTAAATGTTCTCTGGGACTTTTTCCTATGCAAGACGCTATTTATGGTTAAAGGTATGGAAGGACCCTTTCATATTAAAACTTCCTGTTCTTTTGATTTACCAAAAGTTAAGTAAAGAAAGGAAGATTAAAGAGGAAGGAAAGTCTAAATAGATTTCTGTTTCTGGAAGCAGAGACTACAAAACAGCTTTTCAAGCAGGGCATAAATTATGCTTACAAATAAGCAGCACAGTCTTTACAAGTCTTGTGTCTCAGAGCTGCTCAGAGAAGAATTTCGCTTGTAGAGATTTAGTTATATTTGAAGTCTCAGTTCCTAATAGGAAAAAAACCCCAAGCTACTAGTTCCTGAATACAGATGGTTTTAAAAAAATGGGCAAAAACCCAACCAGCAAAACAACAACAAACAAAAAACCTCCCATAATACAAAACTGTTCACAAGTTTTGAATGTAATAATTTCTTTTTTAATTAATGCTGCATTTAGTTAACTTCATAGATATTGTAATACTTAATATAAATGTTTATAGCTTATAAGGGTTATATGTGCAGAGAAAAGAATAAGATTTGTGTGCATTTTCTGTTCTGAGATAGTCTTTTAAATCAGACAAATACGTGTGACTGATCTTAATCACAGAACAGAGGAGAAACACCCTCCCTCACTTAAAGTTGAATCAAAAACTGGTATTGAAGATGCTGAGGTGTGTCAGAGAAAGAAGTAACTGTGACAGTAGAACTTAGAAGTTGACGTGGTGAATCATTCATTTCTTATCAAATTTTGGAAATAATTTTTTTTCTTGCTTCTGTTTTGTATTTCCTTGCTCAAAGTACTCAGATCCTGTGAGATAAAATTAATTGTCAAGAGATTCACTCCGGGCTTGCATGTTACTTGATAGTTTGTCTAGTATCGAAGACAGCAGCCAGAAGTGTGGTGCATCTGTGAGCTGGACTGTTGTCACCTTCACTCAGAAGATGGAATTTGTCACGGGGGGATGAAAAAAGACTAGAGTTTGACTTAGCCCACTTTTGAAAGTTTCCTTAGAAGTCTGAGGTGGTTGTTTAAGTGTCTTTTCTGTATGAAGAAAATAGAGGTTGTGTGGATTTCTCAAGGACAGATTAGTGCCATTCAGTTTCTATCCTCACATAAACCATTTTCAGCACACACATCTATCTGAACACTTAATATTAAGCAATTGTACTTAAAAGGTGAAAAAGGATTGCTTGCAGTTTAAAGATCACTGCTCCAGTATCACTAAGTGTAACTTGAAAGTTTTTAAGAAATTGCTGTTCCCTCAGGATTAAACTGTGTTCATTAAAATACCTTTTTCATCAATAATGTGATCCTAGAAGGACTATGAACAAGTAAACCTACCTGCTTATTTTAGGTTACTAGAAACAAATCTTCAAGTTGAAATGGGATTAGTGACCTAATGAAAATAGTAGCTTTCTGCATAGATTGGGTGGGTAGGTGTTACCCAATTTAAAACAATTACTCTTATCCAAATCCGTTGTTGACACAGCTAAAATTTGCATAGGACTTTTTGTTCTTGTTCTCCTTTCCCACTCCTGTTGAGCAGGATAGATTTCATCCAAGAAAAGCTGGAGTAACTTTATTCTGTTTTAATAAACCGGGTTGCATCAGGAATTGAAATTACAAGGATTGTACTGTAAAGATAAACTAGGTAGCAATAGTATATGGCAACCACTGTGAAGGGTGAGATGGGGGGCAGGTGCTTCCCAGAAAATTTTAGTCCAGGGAAGAAGCATTTTCAGATTGTGAAGCTGAAAATGTGCTTACATTAAAATGTGTTTGTGAAGCCTTACGGTGAAGTTGCATCATCTTTTTGGGCAGATGGTCTTGGCAGAAGTAACAGGAGCTTGGACAGTGGTCCTTGGGTCTCTGAGAGGAGCTGACACCAAGGAAATTCAAGGGCATAAAGTGGGGAGGAAAAGAGCTTGCCTTGCCTCTGGGCTGAGATGTTCAGCTGAGCTGAGGGAAGAAAGGAACACGTGGCTGGGGTGAGGTGAAGCTCTGCCTTGGTGCTGATTCATTTCAGTTTGAGGGCAGAGCTGACGGGGAGTTCAGAAGGTCGCGGTGCAGGGCTGGTGCTGTGTAGGACCTTGGCTGTATGGAGAGCTGGGAGTTTGAGCATGGTGGACTATGGGGCTGTGGGAGACGACAAATTCATCTGGAATTGGAGCTGTGCCTTTGAAGGAAGGCTGGCCAAAGGGGGCATTTTAGGGTTGCTAAGGGTAGGATTAATCTCTGGGATGTGAGTTGAGTTCGCTTTATCCAAATCCTGTTCTTGATTCTCCTGGGGTTTTTTGGAAGTGCAGAGTATTGAGGGCTGTGATGTGTTTGTCTTCTGCTCTGGTGTTCTTGCCTAGGTTTGCAGGCTGAAAACTGCTCATCTCACAAGCACACATAGGTTTGTTTGTGAAGCTGTGCTTTTTGAGGGCTTTAGTCTGAAGTATGGAATATTGTTCCTTGCTTCTTCCCCGTGTTTCTTCTGCCAGTTGAAGCAATTGTTGCCATCTGTCCTTCTGGATTTATTTCCACAGCAGCTGCTTTGGGAATCTTTGAGCCTGTGTAGTCCTGTGGCTTTTTGTAGAATAGGGATCTTTTTACTACAGCAAGAGAAGAGAGCAAGCACTGGGCTTTAATCTTAAAAGGAACCTTTAAACAACAGATCTCCTGAAAGGAATACAATGCCTAGGTGCAAATTAAAATTAAGGAATTTAAGAATGAAAGGAAACATCTTCTTTATGTGCTCTTTGTATTCATCATAGGCTTGTCAAAATGAAGAGAAGAACCATTCCACAGAAGAACTTCGCAAGTCTGAAATCCAGGAGGAACTGAAAAAAGCTAATAGCCTTCCTAGTTTGACTCCTGGAACCAAAACAGCAGATAAAGACAAGCAACCCCGAGAAGGTTTTTTTCATTTCCTTGGAAGCTTATTTAATATTGCAACAAAATCTTCTTTGGTGGAATCTAAATCCTCTACCTTCCAAGATGAACCCAACAGATGTGAAAAGGATTTACGGAACACAAATACTTTTCCAAAGGATGTGCAGCCAAAGCATCCGAAAATTGAGGAGCCTCTCTGTTCTACAGCCAGGATAAAAGAAGATTCTGTAAATAAAGGGACTGCCACCTTAAACAATATTGGGAGAGATATCTCACAGGATCTGCAAGGAGGCTGGAAACAAGCTGCAGATACACAGAAGTAAGTTTTATAATTTATGATTATAATATAATTATATTATTATTATGTTTGTGTGTGCGCACACAGAACTACATTGTCGAAGTTCCACTGACTGTATGACAAATGTCTGTCATTTCTAAAGATGGTTGGAGTGTCTCTGGCTTGACTTCATGCAAAACTCTAGTAGCAACTATCCTAAATAGACTTGGTGATTTTTGCTTTTGTGGTTTTTTCCCCCTTGTTCTTTGGGATTTTCCTGTGATATAAAGAGGGTTATGTAATTCACTCAATTAGCCCAAGTATGGAGCATTCTTAACAGTCCTGTAATATTTCAAAATAAGCTTTAAAAAAACCCAACAATTGGTGCCAAGGGCACCGTTGTGTTTGAGAGCAGCAATGTGCAAACATTGGCTGTGGTCTGCGCTGTAAATTACGAAATCTCTTCTGTCATAAAAATAGGTGTTTGTTTTCCAAAGACACTTTGTAGCTGTTATGTTGAAAATTAGACTACATGTGGGGCAGCACAGCATAGGCTTGGAGTTAGTTATGAACGTGCACCCCTGGTGCCTGTCCAATTTTTGGTAGGTTGTTCGTGGGCAGTGGATCTGTAAGTTACGTTTACTCAGATTTTCAATATGACCCAGAACATTTATTTAAAATTTAAGCCCAAAATAACAATTAGGGGTAACCAATAAGTCTGTCACAGTGCCTCTGCTTGTATTGCAGGATGGGAGGATGTACTGAGAGGAAACACCTTTTTTTCTTTGAAGTTTTTAAACTAATCTGAGTTGTACTCAGTATATTTATTGGTGGCATGTGAAGTGTTTGTTTCATCTCCATATAGGAGGTCAGAGATACCTGAAATAGCTGCTTATTGAATTCCACTTCCATACTGGGGACGTCTCCAGCACTCTGTCCTTACCTACTCAGCAGAATAATTCGAGGCATTTGTCATTCACCTTCATAATATAAATGTAATGGCTGATCAGGATACGAATAGGGGATACAGCACCTATTTAGGTGAAATTAAAACTGCATTTCCCCCAGCAGCGTACAGTGCTGTTTGTAATTCCTAACAACAGTGGTTGTGTTCTCACGAGCGCTCTGGTTTGGTCTGTGACGTGGTCGGCTGGGTTTTATTACAGACTCTTATCATAGTCACACATCCGACTGTGCTTTTTCCAAACCACACTTTGCAGCTCAGCCACCACCACTGCTTTGATCAATACAGAAGCAAATTTCTCCTCCCCTCAGCTGTTATCTGCAGAGGCCCAGCAGCATTGTGTTATTTGGTCTAGTTCTCAAAAACCTGTTGGACAGGCCGTGTTGCTGCATCAGTCTCTTGCTGCTGTTTGTCCAGTTTACAGCATCTTTGTTCATCTCATGAACTCTTCAGGGTAATGTAGATTAATAAATTTGACATCAATAAAAGTTTACAGAGTTTGGAAGGCGTGGGTGTGAACTCACTGAGGTGAGCTCTCTGCTCTGCACAAGCGTTTTTGGGTCATTTTTGTTTTCTTGAAGTCGAAGTTGTAGGTGGGCATTTTCAACTGACCATGTTCTGACATTGTCCTGTATTGTTAGGTATATCTGCCTAATCCATCTAGATTCTTCTCAGTATAGTTTTATCTGTCTCATGGCCAAGCAAGCATAGAAAAATGTATGTTGCTAGTTTGGAGGCAAGAGTAAGCTGGCCAATGTATAGAATGAAGTTTTTCTGTGGAAAATGACTTTTTTAAAGTCGGAAAAAAGTTACAGCAAACATGAAACCAGTCTTTTTTCAAAAGTACAGTGTACATTCTGCCCTTTTTGACTCAGGGTACTAACAAGTTTGACAATCTCTGTGTAACTTTTGTTATGTTTTTCTCTGCCTGACCTCACAATGTGAACTGTTTTTCTGAAGCAAGTGGTGAACAGAAATTGAAATGACAATGCAAAAGTATAGGTTTGCACTCATTACCTTTTTAAAATGCTTGAATCAAGGATACCTCTTTTATTTCTTTTATGGGTTTGCTCTCTTTTAGTTTGTAAAAGTTAAAGGCATGTAGAGCAGTTTTTTCTTTTCAGTACTAGCTGGCTTCTTTACTAAATATTAACTGACTGGTATTCATTTAACAAAGTTAAACTGTAAAAGTGCTCCTGATTGCTGCTGGTTTGCCAGAGAGTCTTGTAGGAAGTACCAAGTAGTTGGAAGTGGGTACTGAAAGCACATGACTAATGATGAGAAAGGGGAAAATGTAGCACAAAGGAACAGGAAAGTGTGGATACCGTGAAGGGAAAGGATGGTGTGAACCTAATTGCTTGAAAATTGAGTCCTAAAAGACATATGAGACATACTAGTGAGCCATATAAAGTCAGAGGCACTATTGATTCCGTTGATTGTTATGTTAAACTGCAATTTTAGCATTTACTGTAGAAGCAGAATGAAGCAGAGGGCTTTACAAATCCTTAAGACCACTGCATTATTAATCTTACAACAGTTTCCTTGGCCATGAGGAACATGTAAATGAATTTGTTAATTCTAAGCTGCTGTGAAATATTACATTAGAGATTATCTGTGGTTAGCAAGGAGGTTGCAATAAGTGACAGAGGGATGTTGTTAGGTTGCATAATCCCCATTGGATTGTTAAAAAAAAAAATCCCAAACCAAACAACCTTTCAGATCTAAAATACCCACCAAATAGTCTCAGATGCCTCTATTCAGACAATCTTATTAACCTCTTATCCTTAAAACGGTATTTTACAAAATACAGGGAAATCAGACTGCTCTGACCTGTCAACTGAGGTTAATTTTAGCCTCACTGGGAGGCCTGGCACTTGGTAAAGATTCAAGTTTCCAGGCCTTGAGCCAAGGAAAGGGGAATTCATGAGCTCAGTCTGTGGAGTACATGTTTGTGAGGGACAAAATGTGTAGGTCACGTTATTCCTCCGTCACTCTGGCTGGTTGGCTCAGAGGTAATTTGTACCCTCAAGGCTTCTGCTCCTTTAATCTCCACAGTGGCAAGTGGTAAAGGAGCAGCAGAGAGGACAAAACCATGATAAATTTGGCGAAGTCTCTACAACAATTGCTGTGGACAGTAACATCATAGTTGCAGCACTGAAGGTGGGTGAGGAAAGTTGGGTTGGCTAAGTCTCCACTTACTGCATCCCTTAGTCTTATATTTCTTGAAGATTTCCTTGCCTTGAAGAAGCGAAGTGAAGCAAGCAGGAGCCTTGCAGTGCTCTGTAAAAGGTTAGTGATGGAGGGGTAAGGCCGGTAAAAGATAAAATACAGTTTTAAAGTAATGCTTATTTGGCTTTCAGTGGAAAGAAAAATGCAAAGGAAGGTATTTGCTACTAAGTGGAGAAAAATCTCTTACTTAGGTAAGATGGCAACTTCTGTGCAAAATAGTCCCCTGTGGCAGACTGGTAAGGGTAAAAGTGAAAAGTTCATGTTTAGTCTTAGCCTTTGCACTCCTTAATGATGTTAAAACCATACCTTTGACTGATGAAATAGCCCTGAATATAAAACTGTGGAAGAGTGGGGATGCACTTCACTTAATTTCTTATTGCTGAAAATTTACGAGAGAGACCAAGATTTCATAAAGTAGGTGACAAATATAAAACACGGATTTGCCCCTGTTATCTTTCTTTCCTATAATGTAAAATTCTTTCACTTACACATCACTAACGAGCAACAATTTGGCTTCAAAATTGAGACTGTTTCTCTAAGACTCCTGAGAATGGACTTTCTGCAGTACCTCCCTGTGAACCCCACAACTACAAGGATTTTCTAAGTGTAGGTAGAAGAGGGGAGGGAGTGATTTCTAAAGTAAGTGCTCAACCATCCTGTTTTTACCAGGAGCCAGGTAGTAGTAATAGTTTAGTGAGATCATTGCAAGCAGTTTAATTCAGAAGGGAGGTAGCCTTGAGAAACAAATTTCAATCTGTTGGCAGTTTTCCTATGCTATACATTACTGACCTTTGTGAGAGGATAGGGGGAGTTTATTTATTTTGAAGTCTAGTAAATCTGTTGCTACATATCTAACTGATGTATATTAGTATTAGCAATTAGTATTTCCCACCTTGGTACTGTCAAAATATCCTGCCCTTTTATTTTCCTCTGTTAGGAACACATCTGATAAAATCATTGGTGTTTACATAGTTCTGGTCAACAGGTCTGTTCCAGAGCTTGTCATTCTCCTTTGTGTTACTGGTCAGATGCAGGCTCGTGGTGATAAAGAAACCCAGCCCTTAATTTGTCTGATGGATTGTGTATTGTGGTTTTGACTCCCTCAGTAGCAGCAGTGTTCGTCTTTCCCTATAGATGCCTTTGGCAGAAAATCAAGAGCAAATGAGTGGAAATTAAATCACTTAATTCCAAGCAAGGTCATTCCTGAGGAACAGTGGGGAAGCTACTGCTCCTGCATTTGTTGAAGTCAAATCCATCTTGTGGTCAGAGCTGTGTCCTCTGTAATTGCCTACTCAGAACCTATTTTACATATGAGACCTGAACTTGTAAAACCATAAATGTCCATCCATCTTTGGAAGAGTGTTGGGTGACAACAGTAAGATGAAAAAAAGAACACTCTGTTGATTGCTTCCATTATAGTAATACCTGCAAAAAGGTCCCCATTGTGAAGACAAATATATGTGGTTATCTAGAGACAGGAGAGACAGGTGCTTCCCCTTGTGGTAAGAGGTTGCCTTGGTGGTGCCTCTGGGGAACCTCAGGACAGCTGTGAGTCCTGCTGCCTACAAGCACTACTGTTTGTAGTAATTAACTAGATCAGTTAATTTTGGTCTTAATTCCCTGATTCAGTGTGTACACAGACACTGGAAGCAGCACAAGGAGGAGTGGGAGACAGAGGTATACCCACCTTGGGGTAGGGAAATAGGGATGGAGAAGAGGGAGGCAGTAATTCATCTTTTGATGATTTTCTGGCTTCTGCCTTCAGAAATTGGCCATGGAAATACAGTGTTTTTGAGTTGCTGGTGCTCAGATGAAGTGGGAGTCACTGCAGAGAGTGACCTGCTTCTGCTTGAGAGGGGTATAAACTCTGTGGGTAGCTCCACCCTTCTAGGACTGCCAAATACAGCCCAAAATTGATTTAGAAGGCTCTCCTGAGGAAAGGGTCAGGGTTATCCTGCCCCTAATTCCATGGAGGAAAGCCTCCATCAGTGATTGCAGGGGTTTACCCCAACGCCCATGGAAGGATTTAGTGTTAGGTCTCTAAATCAGAGGGTTTCATTATTCAAAAATCTTTTCTTTCAGACACATCTCTATGCACACCTTGATTTGAACAAACTACTCTTTAACAGTACTCACAGACTTTCAGATTTTGATGAGAGCCCAAGCCTGTGTGAATTAACAGAGACCTTGTCAAGGCAGGTGCTGTGCTGAGACTTAGTGCCCCATTCCAGCAGTGGGGTGGTGAATCCCAGGGCTGTGCTGTGGGAGAAATGCAGGCCCAGAAGCATTTCTCTGCCTGCCAGAGAGGGTTACCTGCCCAGGGCTGGGATGTGGCCCAAAGGAAAGGTTCTAGTTGGCGCCAAAGCAAAGTTTTTTGCATTTCTGAAGAACGAAACTCCGTATTTTAAGAGTAATTCTTAACAGATGCGTGATACAAAGTCAAACTAAATTAATTAGGCTTAAAATTAATTCACTGGATTGTTTTTTTTCCACTGAACTTTTTCTTTTGTAGGATTGTTCAACTATGCAATGGATTCAATTGAGAGACTGTTTCTTAGAAACTGCATTTTACAGTGGGATTTTAAAGTTACAGAGCTACCTGCAGTGTAACTGTTCAGGACTTCTGGGCCCTTACTCATCAGTAGGAGCCTAATCCTCACACCTTCCTCTTTACTGTTGATAATCAAGAAGTACTACCCTAAAGGGCAAGGGGAAGGAAATCATTCCTTCCAAGGTCACAGAGACTGTGTTTACTTTTATTAAAATTGTCATTGGCTCTTAATTGTCCTTCTGGAACATTAGCTTTGAAATTTCCTGCAGAATCAACTGTGTGCAAATCACTTTGTTCAACCAAACTTTTGACCTTTTCAAATACACATTGTGAAGTCCCAGGACGCTGAGTATTTCAGACTGCAGATTTAAAGCATGAAGATGTCCCTTCTGGCAAAAAAAAATGTTTTCTTTCATCTAAGATGCATATAGCAACTGTTCAGTTAGCCCACAGTGTCTTGGTTTTCAGTATGTCTTTAATTTTTCCCATTTATGAATGTCTTACATGAGAGTAGAAACCAGCTGGCTGGCTAAGTTGGATTCCACTAGAAGATTTTTCAAAGTGACTTTAAGACAGGTGTTTCCAGACAAAGTACCTTAACATATTTTTAAAAAAGTTGTTAGTGGAATCCAGTGGAATAAAAGCTAAGTGGAGAAAAATTAAGATAAACAACGGCATAATTTAAAAATAGTCAGAGAGGGCAGACAGGAACCACAAGAGACACGCTGATGCAGATCAGTGGTTTTCAGCCTGTAGCCTGCAGATCTCTCTAGTAGCTACTTCTGTGGGGTCAGTGAGAAGAGACTGGGGGAGTCATGCACATCTATGCTTGTAAAAGCAGGAGAGTGGTGGACTGGGGAGAAGAAACCTGGAAGAGTGATGTATGAGTTAAAAATGGCCATTTCATGCACTGGGAGAGCCACTGTGACACTGCTGAGCCTGAGCTGCTGAGCCCAGAGCTGTGCAGTGGTGGTAGTTTAAGGATTGGTGGATGACATGTTGTGCAAGTGAAGCTGTGCTGCCTGGGACTGAGATGCTGTATCAGGCTTTATGGTCTTCCTACACCTTTCCGAAAATGGTGTAGGGTTCTCTACCATTACTGTATGGTACCAGTGTGAGGATTGGAGGGGTTGCCATCTTGGTGATGCACTTGGAAAAGATTCAAACAATGGATGCACTGAGATGAGGCATTGAAGGGGGTGTGTTTGGTCCTGCTTCAAGGCTTCAGAATCAACAAGACTCTTTTATAACTAATGCCACTTTTGGGCAAGTTACACAAGACGTCTGTCACATGAGATGTCAGAAGATGTTCCCCTCCCCTCCTTGAATTAGTCCCCCTTTAACTTTTTATATCTTTTTCGCAATAGAAGAAATGTCTACGAGCACCTACTTTTGACAAATGTAACATAACTCATGCTGACATCCTCTCTTGTTGCTGTCAAAGTCTTTTGTGAAACTGAATCAAGGCTTTATAGGGAATTGAATAGCTTCCTGTGAAGATGGGAAAGAAGGAATCTCCCAGTATTTTAAATACGTGACAGAATGCACACTGGGTTCTTTGTATATTCAGGCTTTCATCTGCATCCTCATGAGTTGGAAAAAAAATATTTGCAAAGAGTTTTTAAGGTAAGTTCTGAACTGACATATTCTTTTGGTAATCAGAAATAAAACAAGTCTCCAGTGACACTTTTAGAAGATCTTTTGTGACACAGCCTGTTTCTAAATGTGTCTCATATAGACTTACAGCTGAATTGCTGCTGCTGCCACTCAGGCACATGGGTTTTCATTTTTTAAATATCTTATTGTTGCATGGGGGTGTTCAGATTGAATGCACTTCTCTGCACTCTAAAAGTAAATGCATTAGAACTAAAAGGTCTGTTGGCAAAATTTTTGTAATAGGCTGAGCAGCAAATTCTTTACCAAAGGTCAGAGATCCTGAAGTTGTCATGTCTGTAGAGGAAAGGTTGGTTCCTTTTTAAAATAGCATTCACTGCAGAAACTCTTGGTAGAGGCAGGTCTGCAGGAAAGCAGGGCTGTGTTTTGGGAGGCACTGGCAGAGTCTGCAGGCTGAGGCTCCACAGCTGAAGCAGTGCTGTTGCCAGTGCTAGTCAGGACTGGGTTTAAGCTCTACAGGGCTTGGAGTCTTGCTCAGACTTCAAATTGATCAATCAGAGCAAAAAATTCCCTCAGAAGACAAACAAGAGAGCAAAAAGTATTGGGAGCAATGAGAAAGGTCTCCATGTAAGCAGAAACAAACTTCTGAGTATATTTTTTTTGTCTGACCATGTGTAATAGATGACATAATGATTTGGTGGGATCCATGGCTCAGATCAATGTAGATATAGAACCTAATCATGTTCTCCTTGGCAATCTTCTGTAAAATTTACCTGTTCATCCCATATCTTGATGCTTTGGAGTTAAGAATTGATGAGTTCACGAGAAAAATCTGAAGGGAAAGTGGGGTGTGAGAGACAAATGAAAGGACATGTTCCCAGTTTCTCTTGGAGCACTGCTTCTCCTCACATATTTTTACCTAACTTCTGGATTCTTCCCGCTGCATATCATACAAAATATCAACCATGACATGAAAGACAGTTAATTGTCATCAAGCCATTTATTCAAAGTCATGCCTTGGTTTTGGTGGAGATGAGTGTTTGGTATCCCTCAGTACCATTGATGTACTCACTTCAAACATGTCATAGCAGCTTACCTATTCAAGAATCTATAAAACTTTTTTTGTGAATATTGGTGCCAAACCTGTGTTTGTTCTCGTAAAGAAATTGTATCTGGATTCAGGACACTTGCAGACCAACTTTTGTTTTTGAGGTTGACCAAAGTATGGAAGAGCTGATGGATTTTGTAAAAGCTTAATAGTGATTATTTAAAGCAGGAAAGGTTACTTAGTAAGGTTAATTCTGAATAAGAGCATGATCAGGTCTTACATTCTTAAGACTTATTTTTAGTATGACTATGACTGATGCTGAGTGAGTGTAGTGCACTACCAAGCTCCACAGATCCTTACCCTGGCATTTTTAGGACCTCTGGAGCTTTAGAAAATATTTTCTAATGTGGAGGGAAGTTTTCTGTGAGAAAGTGGAAAATAATGATTTTTTTTTCCTCTACCATCCTTTATTCAATTGTGTTTTGTTCTTTTTCCACTCGGAAATGTATATGTTTCTTTGAAGGGATGTGAATCCTGAGAAGAGCCATTTTAAAAAATGGTGTGTGTGATGTTTAGTAGCTACCACTGTTGGTATCTCTGGAAACCAAACTGGTGGTATAGAAGACTAAAAGTAGGCATCTAACTTGGCAGGTGCTTGGGAGTTGTGCTATTTATACATGACTTTCCTGTTTCCTCTATAACTTAATATACCTGACTGACAAACCCTTTATTGAGATTCTGCTGTAGCCTTCATCAGAGATTACAATGAATTTAATCCCAATATAAACTTAATTTTCAAGTTCTCTCAAAGTCTGAATTCCCATATTCATGTATTTTAGCCTAATAATTAGCCTAAAAGTACCTCACAGCATAAAACATGCATATAAATGACCGTTTATATCTCTCTTTTAATGTTTATGAATATGAATAATTTCACTTTTAGTTCACTTGTACTCTTTGCATGTCCAAATACTGCACAAGGAGGAAGTTTACTTGTGATTTTAAATAGTATTAATTTCCCTCTTCAAAATAGAATTAATATTGAAGTAAGAATCTCGGCCTCCAAAATCTTGACAGAAAAGAGATTCTATTTTTAGATTTGTAAATCCGCTCTATTTTTATATTCTTCTGTATCTTTTGAGAGAATCCATCCAGACAAGATTTGAAGTTGCAGTTACTCAATGATACTCAAATGTTTCACTTTCTTTAGTAAATTTATTTTTTATTTGTCACCTCAATTATTTGTTCTCAACTCAAGAGCTGTAACAGCTTCTCAGCAAATGTGAACTAATGGGAAGGTGCAAAGAGCTTTTAAAAATGCTATTAAAATATTTTTTTCATATTGCATTGTTTTTATATTAGAAATCAAAATCTTAGCCAACACCTTTTTTGTTGTTGTTGTTGTTGTTTTCTCCAAGAGACTCTTCTGAAATGAGAATGACCATTTCCCAGGCAGGTGAATGGTTACTTCCAGGCACCAGGTTAGCAGATACAGGCCAGACTTTGAAAAGGTTTCTTCTTAGGGGGAGGCTGACTGGAGTTTAGGCACAGTCTGAGCATCTACTTTGTCCTGAGGTAGAGAATGAAAAAGCTGACAGTGACTGATTTTTACAAGAATTCTTTAGCAGACCAAAAAATAGGGGGAAAAGAGAGAAGCATTAGAAAGAAAGGTAACTGTGATGTCTGCTAGTTTTAAGAAAGAGGAAAAACTGGTTCTTCAGAAAATTGGAGGTGACAGGCTCTGAATTTATTCTTGGTATTATCACAAAGAGCAGTGAGGGATCAGGGTCACAGTTCTTCCATGGCAGTTCTTTTATTTCTTAGTTTTTGCATTCGGTGTTTTTTACTGCAAATTTAAGACTAATGGATGTCTAGATCTACCAATTCCTGGTTACATTTCTAGACTTCTCATTTTGGTATTCCTTTCAACATTCAGTCTTCATTGTTACCTGATCTCCATTCACTCTATTTCCTTATTACCTGTGGTTCAAAAAAGCACCCGCTGTTGTGTATTTTATTTTTTCCCTACATTTTTTGTTTCTCCTCATTCTGTTTCTTAACACTATGTTGAGAACTTGGGTAAAAATTTAAATTTCAGTTCCATATTTTAGTGAACATTAGTGTAGTGCATTTTCTTCTGTTTCAATGTACAGGCCAGCTTTAGTAGGATAGAACAGCTTCACAAAAGTGTGCTTATTTCTGTCACTGTAAATGTTGACCTGTGACATTTGAAAGTGGTAACTCTGTTGTCTGGTAGAAAACAAATGAGGGAAGTTGGTTATAGCAACATCTACTCTTTGCTTTTAGTTTAAGTTGGCTTTTCAGTAAAAGGTGTTTATGTATAATTTGTCCTACAAACCCATATTTAGCAAGAGCAGAAGAAGGAGTAAAAACAGCGTTGTGTGCAATCTACAATTTGTGCCAACCTGTGCGGGTAAACAGTACTGTTTTTATGTAATCTACAGTTTAAGATAAGTTTAAGTTTGTATATATAATCTACAGCTTGTGTTAACCTTTATTATCATGCAGCTGTTTAGATTGTCTGTCCTGTGCTGACAGTGGTGATCCTTGTTACAGGCAGACGCGACGGAAGGCAGAAGCACCCGCGATCACTTATGCAACGTATCGAGGTTCTGCAAGGATCAGGCAGCTGCTGAGGAGTCAATCAGAAACTACTGGGAGAGGAGGAGAAAATCCTGAGAATAGAAATGTTTCAATGGTCAAAGAAAATGGAGAAATCCAAAGAACTCCCTCTCTGAAATCAGGAGGAGATGAGGGTGAAGATCACCAAGGTGATGCCGTATTAAATCCTTCTGCGGTTAGAGGGGGAAGCAAACAGTCTGGTAAAGCTCGGCATTGGTTGGGTAGAAGTAAACGTGAAGTAACTGCAAAGGCCACAACTTCATCCACTGAATCCTGTCATGAGCCAGACTTGAGACATGAACGTGCTTTAGCTGCAGCAAAAGTTAAAAGGACGTATTCACTAGATTCATTATTGTCATTTAGCAGTAGAAACGGTGAGATCCCGACCAGTTCCACTTCCCGGGTTACTCCTTCCCTCAAAGTGAGTTCTGCAAATGATTTGACTGGAAAAGAAGATGGACTGCCAGGAGAAGCAGAAGCTCTGTTTCAGACAAACAAAAATGACACTTTTAACTTTGATAAAGAAAACAATTGTAGTAAAGCAGCTAATAATAAGGAGTCCCCGAAAGAAATACAGGATGATTGTTTACATTCACCCAAGTCAATAAGTAAGACATTTAATGAAGAACTACAGGTGAGTAAGGGAGGATTTTGCTGTAATCATCAAATGGAGAATCACTCTGAGCAATTGCTGGGTGTCCAGGTGCTTCATTTCAGTACCACTACATTTCAGCAGGAAGCAGATCAGCAAACTGGTAGTGCAAACAAAGACAGTGATCCAAGCAGAAGTGATACACAGAAAATTGTGGCAACTGTAGAAAGAGAGCAAAATCCACAGGACTTTCCTGCTACTGTTCTTTTACCTTTTAATGAACAAATACCCCCTTCACTTAGCATGGAATCCAACGGAGAAAAGTGCATGGCCACGGGTGATCTAAGGACTTCAGTGTCATCTATTGGACATGATGAAGGCAGAGTCATGGGCAGGGAGACTTGTAAAGAACTGAGTGACTTAGGGAAACCAGTGTATGTACAAAATGGTCACAAGTTAATCCGTGTGGAGAATTCCAAGGATACTACCACACAGCACACTGGTTTACCTTGTCTAGAAACTGAGGGAGTGGAAACAATGAAGGTTTTGTCTGAGGTTGCAGTGGAAAAGGTTGCCAATGTATCACCATGCCTATGTGCGTGCCACAATGTGAAATCTGATTTGGATGAGATGACAGCACCCTGCTCTGTAACTTCCAAGTCTTCTGTTGAAACTGGAGGCTGTTGCTCAGCTCCCCTTCATCTGAGCTGCAAGTTCAAAAATAAAACTATGGGGAAAAAAGAAATCATCTTGAAAGATGCCGGAGAGACGCTTTCTTATCCTGGTCTTGAATATGAGAAGAGCAAATCCTTTGAGACTGTAGATATGAGTCTCTCAAAAAACTCTATTCCTCTTCACAACCATGGTCCTGTTGCTCTTGAAAGTGTTCGAGACACTCCTGCCAAGACAGTGACACTCGCAGAAGATAACACTGCACCTCACCCTTTAATCAATCATACTCCTGCTACTTCTAAAACCAATAAGACTGGTATGACTGGGGCTGATCTTATTACTTCTGGGTGTGAAGATTGCAACTCAGAACTTACAGCCCATATTTCTAAGTCAGAAGAAAAAAATCTAGCAGTTTCTCATTCTACCTTGAGACATGAAGGAAAACCTGTGACCAACCACTCTGCTTTCACCTGTGAAAAAGATGATGTAGGCATCACTTTTGAATCTCCACCTGTTCATGAAAATAGGTGTATTAATTTTTCTTCCAAGAAGGAAAACAGCAAGGAGCCTAGGATATCACCCACAGTACTTGATTCTTCATCTGACAACCAAGGAAAAATGCTGCCTTCTGCCACTAACTCTGAAAATGACCAGATTACTGCTTCTGAACAGGACAGCTTTATTTTTCCAGCTGCAGAGTCTAGGAGAATAATCCCTGAGGACAGAATGAACGAGGGGACACCTTGCTCAGGAGACTCGAGAGCTTTGTGCCCAGTTGGTTCTCTAGAATGTGAGATTATTCCACCTATGCTTGATAGCTCTGCTGATGGAGTAAATGTAGAGGGTGTTTGCATCCCCAGGCCCACTTCAGCTTCTCTGAGATCCAGAGAGGCCTCCAACCTTTCTGTTTCTGCCTTGAAGATGTCGGGTGTTGCTCAGGGGAACAGTAACTCTTCCAGTCACAGAGCTCATGATGGGGCAGAGGAGGCCTTCACACAACAGGCTGACAGTAGTGTGTTGGCAGAGGCAATGCCATCACCCATCCGTCCTTTGAAATCTTTGGAAACAGCATCCGAATCAGCCCATGCTGGGACTGTGTGCAGGAATGCTGTGGGACAGGTGATCCTTGGTGACTGGGCTTCTGCTTTCTCAGAAACCCCTCCTGTGACAGGTGGTCAAACAGATGCTGCACCTGCAGAGTCAGATGGGCTTTGTTCTGAGGGGCAGTGGGAAGATCCCAGTGTGAAGGGGCAAGAACAGGCTGCATTCCAAGATGCTGCTGTTTTGTTTAGGAAAGCTGAAGAAATTGTGGATTTGGTTTTACATTTGGCTACGGAGGAAATAATAGCAAAACAAGCCTTTGGTGTCTACCAGCCTTGTGGTAGCAAGGATAGTTTAGTAAACAGGGATATTCTAAGTTATCAGAATGCTGAAACTGTACAGCTGGAAGCAGAAGAAATCCAGTCAGCTGTGCAGTCATTAAAAGATTTTAATGAGAGCAGTGTAGGAGCCTCATCTTCATTTACAGGAAATGAAAGAGTGGATACAAATAATCAAGATGAAAAGATACTCTCTTGCATCCCTTATAAAATTGACCTACATAGTGCACTAGCATTAAAAGCAAAAGAAACAGTTGAGGAGGTCATTAACTCAGCCATACAAAAACTGGCATCCAGTCAGTGGCAAGGCACGGAGAGTAAAAGGCCTTCTGGAAAGGTTGAATCTAAACCTGAGGCTGAAATGCCAAAGACTTTAAATGTGGACACAAAGTTTCCTGCCAAAACACAGGAACCAAGAGAGGTGAAGGAAACTTGGGGTGTAACTGTAAACTGTGAAAAGGCAGATTGCTCAGGTCCTCCTTTCCTTCCGAATAGTGTGGCAAATGGCACAGATTGGCCCCAAAGAGATGAAAAGATACCAAATAATGCCATTACTCGTCAAGCAAATGGATTTCTTCCCACTGGCAGTTTAGCAAGACCAGAATCAGATACAGACACACAGTTCATTGTACCTGAATTGTCTGTTCCTGGAGAGAACAGTGAAGGGAAGCAGTGCTTCAGCACAGCCTTTGCCCAAAATAATGAGAATCTGAAGCAGGCAAAAACGAGTGATCAGGACATGGAGAGAAATGACCAGCGTGAAAAAACCAGTCTGGACTGCAGTGATGAAATGAAGGAACCAACAGAACTTTTGGCCTCTTCTCCACTAATTGAACAGTGGGAAAACAGTTCTTTTACTATCATTTTTGAAGGTGCTCTTCAGACTGAGAACAAATCCGTCTCAACTGATGATGTGCAGACCAGATCTCTCCCTTCTTCTGGTTTGCCCTCAGACAATGTGGATCATCTAACGTGCCAAAGGGCGAAGCATGAGCACGAGTCAGCCTGTCCCTGTGGGCAGGACAACAAGCTGAATGCAGCCACAGATGGCTGTGGCTCGGAGTCGTTCCTGAGTGTGGAGGCCAAGCGCTACAGGGTGTATCCTTTCTCCTTGTCTCCCATCTATGAAGACGACAGCTCCCAGGAGGACTTGCCTTCCACAGACGTGTCCCCGGAAAGCCGTCCTGGTGGAATATCCAAAGATAACACCGATCATGCTTCCGTGCTTTCCCTTCTCCAGTCAGTCTCTGAGCGCTTGCAGTTCACTACTCGGTTCAGTGAGGAAGAGGAGGAGGAGGAGGATGGAGTGGAGGAGGAAGAATCATCATATGAGGAAAATATACTTGATGCTGAGGGAGAAGAGGACTGTCTTTCCAGCCAGTGGAGAGAGAATTTAAAAACAACCCTTCAATCAAACGACCAGAATGGATCTTTGCTTCCTGAACAATCGTTTCTTCTTTCAAAAGAGCATCTTGACTCACAGGAGCAACCAGAACAGTTTCCAGATGTGGCTTCTCCCAGTCAAACACCTTGTAAATCAGTTCCAGAGAAAGCTGATGATGCTTTAACACATCCTCCTACAAGTGTGTACTACCAGTACTTGAAATCTGCCAGCAATTCTTCTTCTGAGAAGGGGACCAGGTTTGGAAGCATTCTCCAGGATATGCTGCAGCCAAAAGTTCACTGGTCTCAAGACAACACCGTGCCAAAACTGGGAGAATTGTCAGCGGTAAGATGTCACATCACATAAAATTTATAATCAAAATGATTAGCCCAGATTCAAAATTGCCCTATTCTCCTTGCTCCCTTTTAATTAAGATTAATTATTTTATCATAAAGGTAATCAAAAAGTAATTCTTTAGTCAAAAGTAATTAGGCTGTTTCATAGTTTTTAAAAAAAAAAGTCTTCTGATAATATAATTTTAAAAACATAGTGTTCTTGGTTCAGCACGCAGATGAAAGTGGCTTAATTGTAAAACAGAATATGTGAACAGAAAATATAACTGGAAAATATGCATAATAGCAACTTTCTGTAATAACATAATGCAGACTTGTCTATGTTAAGGGCATTTCAACCTGAAGATAATGAAACTGCCTTTTGTATGAAAATTGTTCTTTTATTTCTTTCACTTCTGAGATTGATAGAGCTGTCTTGTCCAAAAAAGATACAAATATCTGCTTCCTGGGCTGCTTGATTGTTTCATCACAGTGTCTTCTACAAATTATAGCTCAGTTAGCAAGTAAGTAATATAGCTGCTTCCATAGATTAAAATTTCTTTTTTGGTTTACTTAAAGTACTGGCAAATGAGAGTATGGAAACAGTTCTTCCAATACTTAGAATTTGACAGTGCCACATAGGCCAAATATGTAACTGAAGGAGTCTTTCCATAATGTTGGGGATACTTCAGTCTGTGTTAGAGCTGTCTTCTGGGTTTTTTCCACTGGTAAGAAATGCAGTTGATTGTGTGCTGAGAAAGAGTAATACATTTGTAAAGGTTATAATAGTAGTTTTTCCTTTCTAGCACATGTCACTTTCTGCTGATTGATTCTGTTTAAACTATTGACACCAGCTCTGAATGGCAGTGGAAAAGGTCTTGGTTGTTTCTGTTAGGGAGAGTTGTGTACTTGTGTAGGAATAGTGGACCCGGAATGATCTACCTGTGCTTTGTGTTGTAGGTGTTAATAGTTGTTTGCCATGTCCTTTTAATTTCAGAACCTCATTGACAGGGCAAGTCTCAAATACAATCCAAGACCAGGAAAGGTAAGCAGAATTTGCCATGTAAGTCAATATGATACATGGAATAATTTGTTATACCAAAGCTTTTGAATGGAAGGCATCTGAAGTTATTAGTCTAGTTTTATGTGTTTTTATGTATTACTTGCATATGTTTGGACATGCTAATAATGAGAATATATTATTAAAAATCCTGCCACTAGTCATTTTACTGTGTTCCTCAGCAGCTGTTGTTTTCATTCAGTAGAGTGTTTCATAAAAGAAGAAAATGTGTAGCCTTCCAGTTGAGTGGGCACAAATTGCAAGCAAAAAATAACCGTCTCTACTCTTATGTTGAAGTGGGCCCTCATTCATTGTATATTGTTTCAGATTGTTATTTATGATACTTATGGCAACAAAAGTAAACAAGAAGTTCATTCTGATGTGCCAGATACCTCATCGTGGAACTTTCCCATTGGAACATTACTTAGGATAATTAGAGGATGGTAAGAAATCCAGGTCATATTTAAATAGAGCCTTTCCTAAAGACTTGCATATGCATTTCTCTTGTATTTTTATTTCTTTCATTTATGGCACACATCCGATCTGCAAGAGCGTCTTTTTCTTTCTTTATAATTAGACTGATACCAATGAAAAAAAGCATGAAACAAGGCTTCAAATGCTGCAGTACAAAAAAAATAAAAAATATTGTTTCTCCTGGGAGCTAGCTTCAAACAGAAAGTTTCTAATAGAGCCACAAGTAAGTTTAGAGTTCTTGCCTGAAGTGCTGAGGCAGTGCAGCCATAATCATGACCAGAAGCATGTGTATGCCAAAGAAATTCTTTTTTTTTTTACAGCTCAGTTTCATTATACAGTAGCTGCTGCAAAAGGACCATAAAATAAGCATTCTCAGTGCTGGGTTGAATGTAACATTTAGAGGAATGTGGATATATATGAGTACCTTTAAATTTGCAAGTGTTTCTATATTTGCTTTGGGAAGCTGGGGCTGGGGCTGTGTCAGTGGTTGCAGTGAATGTTTCTGGCTGTCAGCCATGGTAACAATGCATGTCACATTTATGCAGTTTTGAGGCAGCCTTGTATGGGTTTGCATACATTGCTTTCACATCCTAAGAAATGCTGAATGCCATTAGTAGTGTGTTTCTGCCTTGCATAGTGCCTGCCTGAACATGACGTGTTTTGATGTGACAGTTAATATATTTGTTCTGGTAAAATAAGGCTGTTTATTCACATTGTGGCTTAGCTGTGTTTTTATACGGTTAATATTTTAAGTTATGTTATAGAACTCTGTGTTTTACTTTTCCACACTGAAGTGAATGTAACTGTTCAGGGACAGTTGCCTTGATTAGAAGAGCTTATTAGTGGACTTTTCATCAGATGTGCTCTGTAAGGACAGTCTCACCTAACAGCAGCAACTCAGTTCATGATATTGTTATTACAGTTGGATCTTTTATGAGAAACCAAAGTTCCAGGGTCGAAAATATGTCCTAGAAGAAGGAGAGGCTGTGCTGGATCACCTTTGGGATCTCCCAGGCGTGAAACATCATCGAAGAAACCTCACAGTTGGTTCAATCAAACATGTAACAAAGGTACAGACTTCCTTAATAATATGCTCACACACAGAATTGCTTTGTTGGGAATAGTGGTGTATTGCTAGCAGTGGACAATGTGTGTATAGTGTTTCTGACAATTCATATTTGCTATGAATCACTTTTTTCGCCTTCAAGATAGACTCTAGGGCTCATGCTGTGCTAAATTTCCCTTTCTTCCTGAGTTAGTGAGCAGATTGTTTGTGTTTCTTTACCACCACCTTCACGGGACACAGTGACTCCCCTCCTTTTAGATGTTTACCTGTCCAGTTATTCAAAATTAAATGAAATCATTTCAAAGATTTATCATAAGCTTAAGCTGGCTAATGTGTCTATGTGGCTTCTGTTTCACAAGTTAGGGGTTGGGTTTCTAATCCCATTTGTACATTGTAGCCTCCAGAAATTACTGTTGTTCCCTCTACAGCTTTGTGCTGTCTGTAGGGTTTCCACGTGGACAAGTGGTACACCTACAACATGTGGCTCTGCCTACAGCCAGAAGTTTAAAAGGCTTTCTGTTGAAAAGATAAGAATCAAATGTCTAAACCCAAAAATAATGTGCCCATTGTTATTCAGTGAATGAGGAATATATTTACCAGATCTTGTGACTTAAGAAGACTTAGTGCTCTCCTTGTTTAGTGTAACATTCCAGTTATTCACAGGGCAATGGCCCTTACTGTGAGTGAATTATCATTTGTATCACAATGTGAAAGGTTTTCAGTAAAGTGGTTTCTCTGTTCTCTGCTGGAATAGAGCTCATTTTAAAATTGATAACCTTTTTGTCATCAGTACAGGGGCATAATGTCATAACAATTAGAAATACTTTTTCCTTCTCTTCAAGCACTTAACAATAAATAAGCTCAAAAGAAGCTGGCTGAAGGCAGGAATAATGAAGTTAACATTTCTTTGAGCTAAACAGATTAAAAGCCTTTGACTAATATGTAATAGCAATATTGATCAGTGGAATTGCTGTGGAAGGCAACTAAATAAATAAAGGAATTCCACAGTAATGTGTAGAACTGTGGTGTGAATCCAAGGGAAGCCGGATGTGTTTTGGGCATGAAAGAAAACTCTTGAATAGCAAAGATACTGTGTTTAGCTTCATCATGCTTGATAAAAATCTTTGTAGCACAGCTAAATAGGTTTGACCTTTGTTCTTCTTCCAGTATATGGTTCATTTATATGGAACACAGATGGAAAGCTTTGTTACAGTGCACTAGTTCAGTAATCAACATTTTTCTTGTGTAACTTAAAGCTCTAGCAGGTATGGTTGGTTAGGAGGGCTTTTGCTGCTAATCCATGGAGCTAGAGGTGTGTGGAGCTCACTAAGTCAGGTTTTGTCTTCTAAACCTTGATTTGTGAAAGCATCCCTCTTTTTTAGGTTGTGGAAGTACTTTCAGAAGGTAGTTTACCAAAATGCTACCTTATTTTTATTTTTTTTTTTAAATATAGGCATTGCTTTTATTTGACAAGTGGCTGTTTCTTTTTCAGGCGGCTCGTGTGTGTGTGTGTGTGTGTGTGTGTGTGTGTGTGTGTGTGTGTGATCTGCAGGGTCACATGTTTTACTGTCATTCTCTTTGTCACAGGCTGGGTGGCTCAGTGCATTTTCTCCTGACTAGTTTGGCCACACTGGCTCTGTGTGCAGGTTTTCTGGCTTGTCTCCTAAATCGCAAGTGGCTTTTTATGGTGCTTCTTTAATGGCTGCTCAGATGCCTTGAGTTATCAGATGTGAACAATGGCTAAATATTTGAGAAGAAAATGGCTTGCCAAGAAGAGAAAAACAGACTTTTACTAAAGAAGCTGTAGGAGGTACATTTAATATTATTTTTAATTTTTTTTTTGCTAGCAGATTGGCTGAAAAACAGTCTGTCAGTGGCTTTGTGCCCTTGATTTGGCTTCAAGCCTCCACAAAAAAGCAAAGATTCTGTTAGCTTTGTGGTTAGTAACTGTGGATAAGCATTAGGTGTGTCCGTGTGTATTTAATTTCAAGGAACTTGTGGGGAGGAGGTTCCAAAGAAACAGATTGTGCAATCAGTAAAATGAAGACCCATCTGAAGTAATGTGGAGACTGAGTTCCACCAAGGAAGTCAGCATGAGCCTAGGCCAGCAAAGTCTGCCTGGACACACAGGTTCAATGCAGCTCCTGCAGCACAGTCTGTTTAGCAAAGTCAGTTCTCTGGCCCACTGCAAATGCAATTGGAGGGCTTTTTCCATCTGTTTCTGGAAGCCCAGAGAGGATAACTAAATGTTATTTTCCCAAAAACGAGCTAAGAAATGTTCTTGACCTTACCATTCTGGAATAATCTTGTCAACCGATGTTTTGCAAGATGACAGGAGATCTGAAACAGCAGTTTATAATCACTGTCTGCAAGATGGTTAGGCAGGGAATAACTGGATTCCTTATGGATTCTCCTTAAGCAAAGCTCTTTGTAATGGGTTTGTTCACAGTATTATATGTAGAGTGTGTCTTTCTTTCGTTCGTGTGGTTTGCTAGGTGAAAAGAAGTTAATAATTTAAGCAGGAACTACTTTAGTCAGATGCCGTAGGAAAACACCCAGTAGCTTCAGCTTGTCTCACTTTCTAGTTGGTATTTACAGGACAGTAATCATTAATTCCCTTAGTATTATTCTATTTTACTACCAGCTGTGTTGAATCCTGTAGTTTGGTTTGGTGGTGATGGGTGGTAGCAAGAGTGATACAAAGCTGGAGCACTGGGAGCAAGAATTATGAATGGGTAAAAAAGCCTGGAGGACCAACAGAGAGTAATATTTAACAAAAAAGAAATCTGCAGAAGCTGATGTGTCCTGAGGACAAACCATGTGTCAAAAGTAAGATGCGTGTCTAGACTGTATTAAAAAGCAATCATGTGAATATCAAAACTAAGTAAGCCTGGTTTTCAATAGACCCATCTCTCCTCCTTGTTGTGGTGTTTTTGCTTAAGGAGCCAGACTTTGGTCATTCTTCGTCCTGTTGTTGGCATAAAAAACTACACCAGTTAAACAGGCTATTTTGATCACTTTAGTCACCACAGCTTGGAGGTCCAAGGAGAGCAGCTCACAGTGCTGAATTTATTTGGGCCTGATGGTGCTGGTAGGGCTGGAACCCTGGATCCAGCCAAGACTGTCACTGCTGGCAGAGCTCTTGGTCAGACCAGAAAAATGTCAGAGACGCCACCAAAGAGTAACTTTTCCTGCTGAGGTCTTAAGGGTGCTCTTAACCCTGTTCAGAAGAAGCCTTCACCTTTCTGCTAAGGGCCATGTTGGTCTTTTGGAAGTGTCCTCTGTGAGCTAATGTGGGTATTCCCTCTACTTTTGTAAATACCTCAGCTCCTTAGGGACCATGAGGGACGCACAGGCACTCCAGGATGATTATGTGAAGGTAGGAGGAGAATACCACAGAATAAAGGAAGGCAGAGTGGGATGCCTGCAGGCTGTGAGCTACCTAAGCATTTGCGGGTTGTGTGTTATCATTGGAAATGAGCACAGCTACCTAATCTGGTTGCTGTGCTTTTTACTGTGTTTTTGCCCAATGTGTCAGTGGGATAGTGAGTTTTGGCTGCTTGTGATGGGGGTGGCAAGGCTATATGGGGGGCAGGTATAGCAGGGGAAAACTTTCCAGATTTGAATCTGGCCCGAAACATTGTGGTGGTAGTTTTGCATGATAATAGTTTTGCATGTGGGTATCTCATTCCAAAATCTTGACGCCTTGCAGATGAAAGGGCTTTGGACTGAAGGATCTAGTTTTCAATCTGAATGCTGTCATATTTGTGTGGTTTTCATTTTGTTTCTGAAGATGGTGGCTTTATTAGGAACGTTAAAGAAGCCTCTGAAAGTAATGATGCCTATTAAATGTGCTCAGGCAAATATGAACATGCTAAGGCAAATATTTACCCAGCTAAGGTTTGCATGCTTGAATTGTATAAACTAATGGCATAGTATTTGAGCATACATGTGCAAATACATAGTGTTCATCCCACACACTAATAATAGATGTTACCATTTTCTGCAGTCTGTGCATTAATATAGGGGAATTGAACTCATTATTTAGGGCAAAACACGTATTTGCGACTTTAAAAAATGTACTTAGAACATATGATGTGCTTCTTGCTCAAACATGTTACTACCTTTAAAAATAGATATTTGAATTGGTTTTGATGAAAACCTCAGTTTACTGTGTGAAAAACTCAGTATACACTTCATGAAAGAAGCTTCTGGACTTAATCTAGTACACACAAAAATACCATCACAGCGAATAGAGGGGTTTTTATGACTGTCAAAATCTGGCTGGAGAGAGATGGTGATAAATAGGAGAGATGTAATTATGAGTGCTTGTGCTTTACCTACCCTGCTACATTTGTCATCTCTTGAGCTGGAGCTTCAGGAGCTTCAGAGTCAGGAGAGCAGACTTGAAAAGAGAATACAGACTGGCTTTTTCCAGTCTTAAATGAAAAACAAAAACAAAAGCTTCCTACTGAATTAAAATTGAACATCCTCCATCTCATATTCTGTCTGAGCCTGCAGGCAGATACTTTATTTTGCTACTTGTCTCGTCTTGTAGGTACTTTGTTTCAGAATTTATCTGAAACCATTAAGAGTGTTCCTTGGGGAATTCTTATAGATGCAGCTTCTGATTTTCTGTATCAAGCTTTATTGTTGGATTCACAGATTTCAGCCTTATCACATATCAGATATTATTAGGAAAAACCCCACAAACTTCAGCTATTTCTCAAAAGGGATTTAGTAAGATGCATATACATGTGAAAACTGTGGGGAGATTATTTTTACTTTTTTTAAACTTGCCTTGCATTACACTTAGAATTGAGTTCCTTAGCACTTTGCCATAAAGTAGCATTGAAAGTCTTTTTTCCTAGTTTTTCTGGTTTTGCTCATCTGAAAAGAAAAATTCTGGTATTGCAGTTTTTGCTCTAAAAACAAATAGCATGCATTGTTTGCAGGGTACAATACAGAGGAAATGTTGATTGTGCATGAGGGAGAGTTGCCAAAATAGTATACTGTGTTCCTTCAGGTCTCATGAGGAAAGTGAAATAACATCCTGAAGTGCATCAATTATAATTGCCACACTTATTGCTGACAGTTAAAGAACTGCTGAAAAACACTAATAAAGAGGCAGTGGGATGTTACTCCATGAACATCCCACTCAAAACCTGTGTGAAAAAAGAGCTTTAAGAGCTTTTGTGCCCTGGTGCTGAGTTTCTCTGCAGGCTTTTGTGTTTTACAAGTTCCTTGTTGATTCGTTATGTATTTGAGTGCTGGGGAAGAAAGTATTGGCAATACATTTTATATAAATATTACTAAATGAGGATGGCTCAATAAAACCCCTGCAAATTCTAGAGAAGATCATGTATTCAACAAGTTATTCTCCAGTGTGGGATCTCTCAGTAGTAAACCTTCAGTATGGTAATAGAGGTTGTTGCTTTGTGTAACAGGAAAATTCTTAAAGTGTCTGTTAAAATTGATGGTTTTTAACAGTGATCTTTTCCTTTCTTTGTCTAAAATGCTGTAGATTTATTTAGCATGTCAGAAAATTGAACTCATTTGGCTTTATACCATGGTTGGATTCATTACAGAACTTAATTGTCATAGAGGGAGAGAGGTGGGAATGTAGTAGACATTTCTAGAAAGTTTTAGTTATGTGTGCATCATGTGTATCTTATATGTGTGTTATGGAAGCACTGTCTTTTTTTTTTTTTTTTAAAAAGTCAGTATTATAATACTGTCAGATCCTTTACTTGGAGAGTATTTAAACTGACCTTTTTGAAAGTAGCCTGACAGGAATAAATGCGTAGTTCTTCAAAAGTTACTGGGAGATGGAAATTTACTTCCCATAGCTTTTCTAAAAATTCCAGTCTCCATTTTTAAAAAAACTAAAACCCTTCCATCATATGAAGGCTGGAGTTATGTTAGAAGGGTGAGAAGACAGAGGGAAGAAAATAAGGAAGCATTCCCAGTTCTTCAGGGACAGACTGTGGATATCCACACAGCCTTACCCTTTGATTTGTTTCCACAGGATTGTGCTGTTCCAGAGGTGGAGTTCTGCCTGGCAGCTGGAATTACAGAGGGACTTCCTATCTGCATACAGGGTGCAATTCCCAATTTAGAAGAGCTGGATGTTGAGAAACACCCTTACGTAAGGATCAAGTCAGGAGTGTGAGTACTGAGCCTTTCTAAGGGCGTTTTGCCAGCAGGTAGAGGAGTAACATCATGGGATGAAAGTCAGTCAGAAGTCTGAACAATATTTAGGGGGTTTTTGCTACAAATCAGTTAACATACAGCAGATATTCCCAGCTCTGCACTTCAGCACTGTGCTCTATGGGCTCCTAGTAGTGGAACCAAATTTTTGAAGGCATTTTTCCTAGTTGCTGGCAGAAGTTGTCTGTAATTCAGTTTTTGAGTAGCTTTATAAATAGAAGCAACTCAGCTTTTGGTTCATTGGAGAATAGATACTGTCTCCCTAGTCACCCACCCTGTTATAACACTGTGGCTGAATACCAGAAAATGACTATTACATCACCCAAGCATTTCTCAAGCTGCAGCCATATCCTGACATTCTGGAGAGAGGTGATGCAATATGAAACAGGCCCCTTGGTAGCCCAGCACTTCCTGTATTGAGCAGAATAGGCTCTTTCCTGGGTAAGTGGCCAACACTTCACAGTTCCTGAAGTTTGGGAGTTCTGTGTCTCTTCTCATAAATCATTGCAGAATGACATTAGTTCTATTAAAAGTTTTGAGTTTGCCTTTCCACATGAGCCAAGTCGTCCTTCCCACAATCTTACAATATGTCTGTGAGGCTTGAGGTGGTGAAGGAATTAAAAACAGTCTTGTTTTAGTTCTGAGCAGACTTAGTATAACTTTTAACTGCTTATGATCTGTGTAGCTTTAAGAAAATCACTCTCATGTGGCTCAATGCCTCTTGCTCCATTCCTTATTTGGTCTCCTAAGCCTGTGTCAAACTTCTACATTCAGCTTTCTTTTCCATGTAAAACAGTCTGAAGGAGTCTCAGCATTTTTAATCTTCGTGTCAAAATTACAATAGCTTTACAAAGAAGTGATGTAAATCATCATAATTTAATTAATTCCAGTGAAAAAAATGAAGTGGTATTGATGTTAGAAGCCTTTTAGTTCATAAGGTGAAAATTCAATTCTCATCCTCAGTGCTGACTTTTTTTTGTATACTCATAATATACCAAAATGGCTTTTTGAAGTGAGTGAACAAATTGGTAATTTTCTTCTCTTTCATTTATATTTAGCTTGGACTGAGAGAAACTATCTGAGATTTTCTTAGCAGTGATGTTGCCAGTGTATTCAACTACAGCTTTGTTTTGATGTGCTGCCACTATCTAAAACAGTATCTAGCTCTTATGAGTACAAAAAGGAAAATAATTTTAGTAAAATCTTTGTCATCTAATTAATGAGATTAATGAGTCATTTATCCTGACTGTTATAGATGGCTTGCTTACTCAGACTTTAATTACAAGGGAGAGATGATGGTTTTGGAAGAATGCGATTCACCGTCCGAAATTCCGTCAGCAGATGTAAAATCCCTGCGTCCCTTAAAAATGGTGAGGACTTCACAAATTCCTGATAACTGTGTGCCTTCTTTTTCTTACTGTTGCTTCCCCAATGGTTTTGACCCAAATATAACTTGGGTTCTAATGTTCCTCTTTTCTGGGAATGGAAGACCAGAAAGGAGTGTAATATTCTTCTGACCACAGACTGCACAAAAATCTTGGGGGGTGCAGCTAATTTTTGTGTTAATAGACAACACGTAGATCTACATATGAAAGAATGTGAAGGGGTATAACACATAATTCTTCTGTATACATAGCAAGCCTACAGAGAGAGAGTTTAAAAGCCATAAAGAAATAAGACCTAATAATGGTCTCTGTAGTCCCTCAAGTGAGGTGTCTTATTCCCTCACAGAACATCATTCACTGAAATTTCCAGAGAAGATGAAAAGAGCAAATTTGTTGTATTTGCTCTTTGACCATGAATATGTCAGCTTTCTCTCTCTTCTGGTCTTTATAATTTCTAGGAGCTCTACAGTCTGTGCTTAAGAAAGTCATACAACAAAGCTTTAAAAGCTAATTTTAAAAATTGGACAATATAAATTAGTTTAAAAACACATGGTAAATTATTTCCCTTATATTGCTAATAGACAATGAAGGAATATTTTTTAATTGCTTTCAGCCTTACAGACTTATCAATGCACTGATTTGTTTGTAGGTCAGGTTTATAGTGTCTCTGCCCTTTTGAAATATCAAAGTATTTAAATTAGCGTTTTATATGGCCAGCACTGAAAATGGTGAATATAATTACATAGACTTCATGCTCTGGTAGTACTGTAAAATATGTGTCAAAGTGTAACTTCAATTTTAATATAAATACCTGTTTTCCTCCCCATCTTTTTTTAGGGTGGACTGAAGGTACAAATGCCAATGAATGTCAAGGTAAGCACTGAGGACACTGAGAATAAAGTACTAGCACATTTGAAATATAAAGCCTTTATTTAAGCTGTTTTCTTTTTCTTGGGTATATGACATTTGATTAAGTATTCAGTGTTGGCTGCTGAAGAAGAATTCACTAATGCTGTCAAAGTCAGTGTTTCATGAGTTGTAAAAGCAGTAGTAGTTCATTTTTCACATTAGCAGAATGTCAATTTGCTATAGAAGAATTTTAAAGCTTTTACAAAATAAAACCAGTTTTTTTGACTTGACACATTAGTTACTGTAATGGTTAAGGGATGAGGAGAGATTTTCCCATTTAACATACCAAGTTTAAAAATAAAGAAGGAGAAAGGGAGGAAGGGTGCAGGAATTCCTTCCTATGCCTTATCCCAGTACAAGAGTTGTGAGTGAGACCATGATCCTGCTGTGATCTGAGGAGCAGAAAGCTAATCCAGAGTTATTGTTCCTTTTCCCTCCTTTTTCTAGTTCTCCACAAAAATGCTAATGCCTTAGGTAACTTTTAATTATACAAATACATGCACAACTTAGGAGTTTTTTAAAATACTGCAACAAATATTAATACTGTTAATAGCTGATCTGTGTGATTGGGCAGATGAGGAACCTGAAGGGGGTCATTCAAATAACTTTAGCAAAGTACAGGCAAAGACCACTCGTTTACTTTTGAAGGGTTAAGCTCCATCTGTCTACCTGTGACCAGGTAGGATTCACTGCAGGCTAATATTCATTGCCCAGGCACAGGATTACAGGATATAAATCATAGTCGTGTAGCTGCAGAGTACATTTATGTGTATAGAGTTGTGTAAATAAGTATCTTACTGTCTGGAAATGTCTGCAAATAGCCTGACAAGCCCATGTAAACCCAAATAGGGCCTCCAGCTTTCAGAGCACCCAGGAATCAGAAGGGCTAAGGAATACAATCCTGAATTTTCTTTGTAGTGATGGAGGGGGGAAAATGGGTCTTCCACATACTGTAGCAGTACATAAACACAAACTTCAAATTACTATTCAGGGCATACTTAGGTCATTGTTCAACTTCATGTTTTCTAGATAATAATATATGAGAAAACCCACTTTGGAGGATGGTCCAAAGAGTTTTCAGAAAATGTCACTTCTGTCCCAGCACTGTTTGCTGGCGAAGAGGAGTTCTGGGAAATTGGATCAATACGTGTAATTGGTGGAGTGTAAGTATATTTCATTTCTATAATTATTTATTTTAAAGGAGGAAAGCATAACTAATTGCTTAGAAGTGCTAACTAAGTGGTGATGGGAATTTTTCACAGGTAAAACATTTTGAAAAAAAAGGAGTATATGTCTCTTGTCAAGCATCACTCTTGGGTGCAACTACCTCTACATATGGCTTATCTTTCTGAGGGAATGTTGGAAGATAAAGCTAAATGTGTGAGAGGTGTGGAGTCAGTGTTTACCATTTGGATGTCAATAAACTAGGCCACTTTGTTCCTTAATGAGAGCATTCACACAGAGCTTTATTCATATTGCTTTATACTTCTGATAATCTCTACTTAATTTGCTGAAATGACCTTGGATAGGTGTGGTTAGTTCTTCAGTTTGGCATTTTAATACCTCTGAAACGTATAAACTGTTTTATTGTCTTAATGGTTTTCCTCTGTCACCTGTTGCATGTTGTCTGGAATTAAGAATCTACTATTAATTTCCTTTATTGAGGCATTGGATTGATTTGTTGTAGCCCTGCCCCTCTCTGTGTCATATAACACAGGGCTGTGTAACACAGTCCTCAGGTGGGCTCTCACAAGGCAGACTCAGCACCAGCTATTCTAGAGAGCTGCCAACCCCTCATGTTGTTCTTCCAGCCTCTTCCAAGACCTTCTGCCAAAGACCTTGGTAATAACACAGTTTTTAGAAAATTTTGGGTTTGTTCCTTAGGGGATTTCCATGTTATTATTTCACCATAAAGATTGAATAACATACATCCTTTCAGGCTGTTGTCAGAATCTTATGAGCACTAAATTAAAAACAAACTTAATTGTTACTCCTCAAGTAATCTCTTCATAAATGCATTGTGTATTCACTATCTGGGAAGCCTCAAGTTATTAAAAATCATTGTTCTGTCTGTTGTGGCAGCTTTTATTTTTAGTACTGCGGTAACCTAAACAGCTGAATTAATGTAAACCAAATGGTACTAAAAGTAAAGCTATCCCTGCCTGCCAAGATTCAGTGCCAACAGAATTTGTACAGCAGCCCTAATACTTACAAGGGAGCTTTGATGAAAAAAAAAATGCTTACAAGAAAGAAGGAGGGGGAAGCACTTTTTCAAATTAAGCTCCATTAGAGATTTCGAAGTTGGTATGGAAATACCTTCTTTTAATTGAGCCTTATCTATTTCTTAAAAATACTTTAAAAAGTTTTGTTCATTTAGTGCTAAAAGATATTCCATATGCAGTATACTTTATATATTCAATTTGCTTGTCTATTTATATGTCTGTGGTTTTGGATTCGAGCAGGAAACAGTATAAGCAGGCAAAATTCTGTTCTGTCGAAATCTGTTAATTTTGCCATCAGCTCCAGCAAGGGTAGAAACTCATTGTTTATTAATCCACTGAAGATATCTACTGCTTGTTTCTTTTATCATTGACAATTGGTGGCTTGGAATGTTTTGGCAACTGGTTGCTTATTAGTCTCTGTAGTACCAAATATTGGGGTTGGGAATATGGCTGACTGAGAGGAGGCACATGGAGAAGTGTCACATGAATAAACTGTTGTTGGATAGAGAATCACATGGGGGGATTTTGATCCACAAAGAACACTTCATGGGTTGCTGGTTCGTGGTTTCAAACAAGCATTGCTTTGTTCATCAGCTGAGTTTGTGATACTCATTTTAGCGTTCCTGGGATGTTCTCTTCCCCTTTCATTTGTTCTGGAAAACGGTGTGTGCAGTTGTTTTGCTCTTACTGACTTCTCTTTCCCTTGTTGTGCCATAGGTGGGTTGCCTATGACAAGGAACGCTACAAAGGCCATCAGTACTTGCTGGAGGAGGGAGATTATGAAGACAGACACTCCTGGGGGGGAGCTGACAGTGCCCTGCTGTCTTTCCGGTTCCTCCAGGCTGTAAGTACTCCTATGCATTTCACACAAATTATGCACAGCTCTGTACATAAAGAGAAAGGTTATTCTTTGTGTAGGGCACAGCTGTCCTGGGCTTAGTCATTCCATCTTTTGCCCGTGTTCATTCTCATTCTTCTCCTGCTGGCTGAAATTTAGGCTGAACTGTGCATACGTTGCAAAGCAGAAGCAGGTTCTAAATAATCTTTGTGATGCTCGTACAAAAAAAGTATATCGTGCAGAATTCCTTGTCTACCTGCCAGATTTTCCAAGGGCCTCCCTTCTGCACTTCAAGCTATTTGAATCTAACAGAATTTTCTTAAAAGCATAACGTGCCTAAGTGTACAGTGTACTTCTTTATTAAAATAAAAATAGCTTTCAACACAGCAGCTGTTACAAGCCTTAAAACAGCATTACCCTCTGTCTCTGTGATTTTTCTGCCAGAAAATTTTGGCAGCAAAAATAATCATGGTAAAAAAAATCCCTGCTGCTAAAATGGGTTTAGTGGAGGCAAAGATGAAATAATAATAAAAACTATCTGTAAGAGTCCAGTATTGGAGGCAAAGACTTCTTAGTGATGGGGAAACATGGGATTAGAACTTCTTTGTCATTTCCTTTGGTTTGGGTTTTTTTGTTTGTTTGTTTGTTTGAGGGTTCGAAGATTTTTTTTTTATTATTATTATAATGGGAACTCTGTGAACTTTAAATACAGCTGCAAAGAGTGGCTCCTTTTGAAACTCAGATTGTTCACTCTGATTTACTCAGTTTTGTATACTCAGATTCCTCATCTCCTCATCTGAGGAGATGTGATATTCCTGAGCCAGGAATTTTGTGAAGATTGAAGATAGGCATTTAGAGCAAACTTGCTGTCTCAACAGTCATTACCTTTTTTTAAAAATAAAAAGTTTATGTGAACCCAAGAAGGGTATACTTAAATTCACAATTTTCAGCTTTGGTTTTTATGAAAGGCACCTAGCAAAAGCTGTGTTTATAATCAGAATCTATCATACAACTTAAAATAAAGATAGGAGAATAAACTGAATTGAAGAAAACTATACTTCTTTAAATAATTTATTTTCAGGTTTCTGAGAAAAAACCAGGCAGGAAATTTCTTCGGATTCTTAATTTTGAATATGCAGAATCCTGTTCAATTACTGACTAATCTTAGTTTCTCTCTATTTTTCAGCTATACATAGGACACTTGAGCAAGTTAAATTGATCTTTTTAGATCTTCGTCTTGGCAAAGGTCGTAAATATAAGCTTAAAATTATGTGTGTGGCCAGTAAGAGTGACTCTCCACATACATGGATGTATTTAATTTGACTCACACCTGGGAGAGTTGGCAAGACTCAACTCATAAACATTTTAAAAATGTGTATCATTCACAGTCATAAATCAACATATATCATTCAAACTGGCATATAAATATGTGTCAATATTTAATAAAATACAAGTGCAGGGAACAATTTTCCTCAAGTTGTAGCATAACTAAAGGCAATGAGCTGCTTGCCAATAAAATGACTAAGGGCACTGGCATTCTGTTGTTTGGCTTGACCAGCAGATTGCCTGCCTGCCTCCCTCCGATGTGCACCACACGTGTCAGTGTTCAGGCTTGCCATATGCTCCCCTTCCTGACTTTGTATATGATACTTAAGGTCAGGATTTTAAAAATATTTTAGTACTAAGCTCTTGTTTTCAAGGGGACCTGGGCAAAAATCCAAAGCTAGTTCTGTGTGCATAACAGCAAATGTACAAGATCTTCTCCATAACCTTGGAAATTCCCTCAGGAGAAGCAATGGGGGGTGTTCCTACATATCAGAACTTTATTGCCCTTCCCTAGAATTCTGGTTTAGTCAAATTGAATTTAAGATTCTCTCTAGAAGATTTAGGATTTTGTGAAATGACCATGCATTACTCATGGTCAGTTTAAGTAGGGAGTGGGGTTGGGCATTGACCCTGTTCTTATACACACCCACCACTGTCTCATGGAGGGCCAGTTCAGCCAGACTCGTATTTTTTTCTACTGGAGCATCACACCAGGTGACCTTGGCTGTGTTGGCTTTGAGGTCAGCCCAGACCTGAAAACAATTCAGCCTGGCTCACAGGGCCTGAAGCTGAAGCTAATGAGCCTCGTGTACCTGAGTCAGCTGCAGGCAGAGTCGGATCAAATGTCTTTGTGTCGTGCTCCCAGAGCGGGGAGTGTGGTCCAGAGGCACGTAAAGGCTCTTCAGAGAGCAGGGTACAGCATTCCTCATTAGCCTGTGTCAGTCCCAGCTCCCTCAATGGGGTTTAGTGCTCTGCAAAGCTATTCAGATATTCCTGCACCACGACACTCGACATGACAGGTTCCACCAGAGCCTGTTAGCACCAGGAAAATCCAGCCCCTGTTTCTGTACACATGGCAGTGGCTGCAGTCGAGCTGAGGCAGGAATTTCATTTCCTGACAAATCTGGAAGGTTAGGCACTGCACACAAACAAGGGGTTGCTGCACATCACCCCTCCTCACCCACTGGTGAAGATGGTCACAGGCACACTGCAAGAGCTTCCAGGTTTTAGCTGTCTTACGTATTTCAAGAGCTAATGTGGGGATTTGGGGAGTGTTTTGAAAGCAGAGACAGAAAGATCTTGTGGGATTGTTTTTTTCCAGCTACTGCCAAGCTCCATTATCAGCATCTATATTGAACACACCACAGTCAAATACAGAGCCTGTTCCTGAGGGCAGGCAGCAGTTTGCACTTCATGCTGGTTTGGGGGGCAGTTGCATTTACTTCTTTTCTTCAGTGTCAAGTGAATGTGTGAAGCTGGGATTTTGCCCATGGCTGAGTGAAAGAGCAAAGTTTCTGAGTCTTTTTCAGAGTATGTTGACTTTGGAGCTTCCCCACTGATGTTTTCAAGTCTGCAATGATTTGCCTTGCTCTGAAAGTCTTTTCTTATAGAAGTATTTCTCCTATCGCTTATTGTAAGAGAAACTATAGTGGAAGTTTAGGCAGGAAAGAATGATGACTGAATTTGAAACATGTTTTAAATGTAATTTGACTTGTGAATATATTTCAGTATTTTAAATGTAGTCAAAGAAATTCTGTGTAGATTTGATCTAAATGACTTTTCAGGTACTTTTATAAAGTTTTTGCTTTAGGACTGTTAAGAGTAGCTGTTTTTCATTTGCACCAATACTGCACTGGTTTGATTGGTTGTTTGTTTTCCAGAAAAGTAGTCTGAAGCTGCAGTTGTTCATGATGATTTTGTCAGACCTGGTACTTTAATTTCTAGTGTATACCTGAAATAGTTGCAACTGTTTAAATAAATTAAAGAAGGAGGTGGTCAACTTAGTAAGAAAACCAGTTTTACTACATAATTTGTTCCATCACCTAGTGTCCTGTAAACAATGCAGAGAGCTGGAGTTACATCAAGTGTTTGTTCTAAAGTTAGTTTTCATAATTCCTTGTGATTGTATCCTGTACAAAGATGTGGTGTCCTTTAAAGAGCCCAACCAAAGGAATCTGGCTGCATGCTTGGTCTGGCCTTAATTTCTAAGTGGGTTTTGACAGTTATAAGTCTTTATTTTCTCAGTGTAGCCTTCAGCATATTGCTCTCTGGTTGGTAACGTTGAAGTGCTACAGCAGCAAGTATTTAGTGTAATAATTCCTATGGTGTCCTCATATGTTTGTGGATCTCTGTCAGCCACATTGTTTGCTTGATAGCCTTTGTTTCTTGTTTGAAAGACTTAGCTTCAACTTATTATAACATTGCTGAATGTTTGAGAAACACTGAAATTCAGTTCATGGTTTATGTTAAAAGTTAAAGGAATAAAGTGAATGGATTGTTGTTTTCTGTTTTCCCAAGCAGTGACTGAACTGCATGCTTAGAATTGCTAAGTGGTTAAAAAGTTGAAGATTTGAAACCCAAATTCAAATAATCTGAAGCTGTGCAAGTAATGTGGTCAGGGAGCTAAGCCAGCTGATAGCAGAGAGCAGTGTCACACAGCTATGTAAGAGGGAACATGACAGAGTTAAGCAGGATTTATTAATAGCTGTAGTGATTAGTCATGCCGCGGATGTATCCAAAAAGTACAAATCCCTTGTGCTGGAAAGGTGATCTTGCCCAGTCTTTTCCTCTCCATGGTTATTGCCATGTTGCTGGGAAGGGATGAGGAAGGAGAACTTGAAGTAAAAAGCTGTAGTAGTGATAATACTTGGAATAGTCATTTTTGAAGTTGTTGGAAGATCCACGACTCTTCTCTTGCCCACATGGGCATCTTTGCGCTCTCAGTCATCCTCAGAGAGGAAAGGATGGTGCTGAGGGGCAGCAGGTTCTTTATCTCTTCAATGGGAACCACTGAAGGCCATATCAGATTGCCAGGCTGCCAGTTTTTACAGAACTTCGATGCCAAAATATCCCCTAAAGATCCACAGAAGGGATCCAAGTCCCTTCACTGCTTTATGAAACGCTGTCTTTCCAGCTGTAACTCTTTTCCAAAATGTTTTTTGTTCTGAAGTGTTGCTGAGCTGTGACAGCCTGTCTTCTAACCCTGTGCTGCCTCTTAGGATTTCATAGAGTCATCAGTGGCACTTTTTCAGTCTGATGATGAAGATGGGAAAGCATTAGACATCACCAATGAAGAAATCCCGGATTTGGAGAAGGCTGGATTTGGCCCAGAGACGAGATCTATTCTTGTTAGGAGTGGAGTGTAAGTCTACTGAAATACATGGAGGGAACTCTTCAGTATCTTTGTGCATGTTTGGGGGCATCTTTTGACAGAATGTGTTTCACATGCTACAGGTGGTAAACATTTGGAGGAGAAAAATGTTTCTTTATGTTTCCTTGGTGAATGGAAGGGGGAAAAAAATAACTTTAGTTTTCTGTAGCTCTCATGCTTGTACCTTGATTTGGATCTGGACATTCTTGTTACTAGACAAAGCTTGTGATGTTCCTCCAGAGGTGTCACTGTAGTTTCATTATAAAGGAGCTTTGGGAGTAAAACAGAAAAGAGATTTTAGGTATGTTAAGGTTTTGGAACAGGTGGAGCCTGTATAGAAAGGATAAGATGTGCTGTATTTGTAAGAAAGTCAGACTGCTGGCACTGAATGTTTTAATTTTATAGAACTATTTTAACTAAAAGGAGGGGTTAAACCAAGGGGTGTGGAAGAGTAGCTGGCTCAAGCTGGTACAGTCTACAGGGTGGACCTGGCTAACATTTGGTGTGCATATGTGAAGTTCAGAAGGAAAATAAACAAGGAAACAAAGAAAATAAGTAAGAAAGGTAAATTAGACCACCTGCAGTGTCTGTTGACAGACAGACATATGTGGTATTAACTGATGGAGCAAGGACAAAACTCTAAAGTGCCAAAAGCCTAAAAATTAGTGTGAGGGAGCTAGAATGCTTGGCATGAAATAACAACTCTGATCCAGCAGATACTGCAGAGACTGACAGGAAGGATAAGCAGGGGAGTCACCCACTCCATGGGAATGATGGAGTAGGCTATTACATGGAAGGCAGGGGTACTGTGCATGAAAAATAATATCAAATGCTAAAACATAAAAGATTTATGGGAAAATAGCACTATGGAATCGTGGGTTGAAATTCCAGACTTTTAATAGTAATTTTAAAAGTACAATATTAACATTGTCATGCCTACCCTAATGGTGATGGTGATAGGGATCAGCAGCTGTTAAGTGAGACTAAGAAGGCTTCAAATTTAGGATGGGTAGCAATAGGGGGACTTGGAACTGCTCACACAGGGGCTGATAATTAGTGTCTCACGAGGATAAAATACCAGAATGAAAGGCTGCGACTCAATTTGGAGAGGAGGGATACAAATGAGAACTGCAAAATCCTGAGGATTGTAAGACAGGTTCAACGCAGTAGCATTCCCAGAGTCTTGCATGACAACAGTTGAAGGGATGCTTTACAGAACTATGTGATACTGAATATTCAGTTGAGAGAGATTTGAAAACTTGTCAACTAAATTTCTTTCCTTTGTGTTTCTTGTTTCTGAGAAAAGCATCATCTCATGTTGAGTGTATATTTGATGGAAAGGCAGAGACCCAGAGTTGTGTGTTTGTCAAACACTGTTTGCAAATTAAGAGCAGAAAATCAAAGGTGTAACAGTTTTGTCTCCTCAGGTTTAATGTTGCACTGTCTGTCAGATGGGCTTTTTGTTGCGTTTAACTTGCTAGCATTGTCATCAGACTGCACAGAAAAATGTGATGGTTTTGGTTTAATTTTTGTGTCATTCTCCAGGTGGGTGGCATATAAGCAGAAATATTTCTGTGGAGAACAATATGTATTGGAGAAAGGAAAATACAAATGCTTCCTTGACTGGGGAGGATCCAATAAAATCATCATGTCAATTCGACCTGTGAAGTTGGTGAGTTACCAGAACTTGTTAAGGGGGAAACTTGAAAGAAATGAGGCCTTTGGAGTCCAGAACATTTCATATAATTAAACAGGACAGCCCACATTATAACAACTTGTCTGTTTATTTGGAAACAACTTAAAGACCCTTCTAAATGACATCATGAGTCTGTTCAGACTTAAGTGGACACTGTGGATCTTTCTGTATCTTGAGAAAATTATCAGGGAAACCTCAAAAGAAGAACTTCCCTTTGGCAGACTGCATAAAGGGAAAGAATAACCTGGCCTGGAAAGATTAATTTGCTTTAAAACATAGTAATTTATAATACCTAATCAATAATGGATATAAAAATACTTGAGAATTTATCTGACTTATGTTGTTGTTGTGTAATAGAAGTCTGATTTTTTTATTATTATTATTTTTATACTGAAATATTTGTAATACACACAGTGAATAAAGACAGGAAATATTTTTAATCCATTATTCAATCCAAGGTAATGTAACTTGCCCAAGCAGATTAGTACCAGAACTGTCAAAACCCAAATGCAAAGCAAAGACAATCCTCAGTAATAAGTATTAAATAATAATAAGCAATAAATAAATAATAAGTATTAAATTATACTAATGGACTGAAAATAGGAAAGGAACATTTAACCTTATTTTGAAGATCACGTGTTTAAAGAGCTGTTGCAGTCATCTGTTGTTTTTAATTCTGCATCTTTTCAAGAAACAGCCTCAAAAACAAGTACAGAGACATTTGCATGGACTCTAATCCACATTATACGAACTAATTAATGCTGATGCAACTTCTCTGTGTGAAAGGCACTGAACAGTCAGGCAGGTAATCATGAGCTTACAGGCAGCTGATGGCAAAAATGGGGAAGAGAATTGTGCCAAGAGCCTGGGAAGTGTGTTTTTTCTCTGCTCTTGGGTTCATAATTAACAAATTTCAGGAGCTTGACATGTCTCCTAGGAAATTAATTGTAATTGATTTGGGGGGTTTTTAACATATGTGTATGTATTTCTTGTTGCAGGAACCACTTGGAATGAATGAGCCTCCACATTTGGTATGTTGACATTATATTACTGTCTTTAGTCCTAAGCTACATTTAATAATTAAATACAGGCAATGTTGAATGTCTTGCTTCAGATGATCCCTCAGTTACTTCAAATGATACCTCAGTGTTATCATTTCATACAGCAGATCACTGATGGATGAACCCGGTAGATGTAGAAAGGTTAAGTTTGCTGATGTTCTGCTCTTTGCTTTATTCCAGATCGTACCCTTTAGTATTCTGTCCTCAAAAATGCAAGCAGCCCAATAGGTTTTGACTGACTTTGGGTCTCTGTAGCTTTTTATTTTCCTCTTCTTCCCTTCCTGTTCCTGGAAAGTCTCCCTCACATTCACTCGTCCTTCTCTTGGTGGCAGATTTTCGTTCCGTTCTTTTGCGCTGTATCTGGTTTGTCACTGCTGTGTTCACGGATGAGGTGAGGATGAAAATATAAACTGCAGAAAATTGAATTGCGCTTTCCAAACCTGCAGATGCATCAACAGAATGGGTTTTTTTAGTCTTGAATGCTGGTAGCTCTGCTTTTCATAGTCTCTTTAAGGAGCAAGGTAACCCCATGGTTACCTTTTCCTCACAGTAATATTAAGACCTTAACTGAACACATCCTGGTTATAATAAATCTGTGCTAAATCTCTTCTATGATACATTCTGACAGTTTCCCTGAAAGTTGTGTCTGACTTGGTGATAACTTAAAATGAGAAAGTGGTCCCTATAACTCACTGTTAGTCTCAAGAATGAGTTAGTTTGGGGTTTTACACTTTCGGTCCTTATCTTTTGAGGTTACATTCCATTAATGGACCTTTGTGTTATCTTTCTAAAAACAAAATCCTACTCTGTGCTCGTCACCACACATGGTCTGTGACCCCTGCAATGTTCTGTCCCAACAGGGCTCTCCTCCCTTCCAGCATTAGTTTTTTGATTTGTCTTTTTGTGTCCTGGAGTGCACTGCTGGTGTGGGTGATGATGGGAGGGGCTGCATTGCTCTCTCTGTGACATGCTTTTAATTAAGCAAATTTGGAAAAGTTTATTTCAAGAAACATGACATTATTTTTCAGACAAAAGAGACTTTAAAGTTTGCTGAAACAGAACTGTTAAGCTCTAAGTATTTTGTCATCTGGACACAATTTTGCTCTTTCTTCCTTGGATGGGAAATAACATACACTGTGTTGTTTAGCAGGTGGACCACACCCTCCTTTTTCCCAAAGTATCCTAGTTCTATGATTTTATGATTAACCCAGGACTACAGGAAGTGTTTCCTGTCTGAAGACATAATTGGTGCATTATTTTAGTCTTAAACACTGACTTCCTGCCAGACCTATTCACATGGCAGTTTGCAGCCAAATCCAAAGACTTACAAGAATATATTCACAGTAAGGCCTTGGTAAATGCTACCAGATAAAATAACCACCTCAAATCAAACCAGAGGGGTCCAAACAGTTAAAGACAATTTTCTTTCCATCTTCAATTCTTCTATTTTTTCAGGATCTCCCAAAAACTGTTGTTTGAGTGCATTACTTCAGTCTACAGACCTTTAAGATCAATTCAAACCTTTGAAGTTTCAATAAATTGTGCTTTATAGTCTTTTTATTTCCCAGAAACATGAAGAAAACTGTGTGTATGTATATACACACACAGTCACCTTTAAATACTGACCTGTACTGGATTGTGGTTTGCCTCTTGTGTTCTCTAATAACAGTCCTAACACCATTTGTAAAAAAATTACTATTGTGATTTATCACAATCCTGGTTCTTGTAGGATTCCACTCCAAAGCTAAGGAAGGAAGAACATCATTCATATCCCTACAGCTCTTATAGGAGGGGAAATAATTTGAGTAAGTTTTTATGGGAAAACATTTAAGCACTTATGATAAGTAAAGGACAGTCTTTTGGATAAATATGAAGAATTTCCTATTCAGAGTAAAATAAAAGCTTTCATCTGTCCAGCAGTCTTTTGGTTTGGAACTTCAAAGCATGGTGCATAGGAGCTGGCAGGTCCTTAAACATCCTGATGTTTGAGCCTTGTATAAGCCATATATTGGTTATTTTGAATGATGATACATTCTCCCACTTTTAATAAGCGTGTATCTGAGCTAAGGGAAGTGTTTTCGCTGTCTACAACAGTGTGTCTTCTTTTCACTCCTGTGTTTGGTTGCTCATCAGAAATTGAAAAGCAGCTAAATTTTCTTAAATCTCTCAGCAACTCCCCTGACCTTTTCCTCCTGCCAGGCTCCCTAATAAACCATGGACATACAGTGTCTGAAATCACTGACTCTGCAAAGCCATTTCTTTTATTTATTGAAATGAAGCTTGGTTTTGCCCAGCAAGAACAAAGCCTCTTTCAGTAGCAGCCGACTTGTACAGATGATTTAGGAAGCAGAGATAATTGCTGTGATACCTTATATTTGTATTTTAATGTGCTGTCTGTTGAACTTTTAGGAAGCGAAACCTCATATAATGATGTGCAAACCCTGACAAACCAGAGGTTGCTGCACTCTGAGGCTAATTGCAGATGCTCAGTGTTTGCACTGAGGAATCACTACTTCACCCCAGCTTTTGTCAAATTAAGACCATCACTCATTATTAGATACATTCTATATTAAAATGAGTTGTGGATCTTTTTTAAAAGCCTTGCATAGCACATGGCCTATGAAGGAAAGGGAGGTGTGTGTACATATATATATATTCCTTTTTGTAAAGAGCTTTTAGATGAGTGGGTAGAAAATACTATGTAATTACAGCTTAAATGGATGTTTTGTGACATAGCAGTGTGATCGAATTTACAGAAAAATCAGTTACACTTTATTTACTGTATTGTAGCTGATCTGTGTTCTCCAATTAGCAATTACAGCATGTAAGACCAGGTTAAGCCTTTCTTGTTGTTTCTAACAGGAAACATATTCATTTGTTTTAAAAACATAGACTGAGCTTTTCCATAAAATCATTTGCTGATACTTGTGTTTGGCTTTCTCAATCTGTACTGGCAAAAGCATTTGATTTCTTTTCTTTGGCAGGAAGCTTGGCCAATTTGGGGCATGAAGGGGGAAGTAGCTTTTGCAACAGCCATCGTGTTTTTCTTCCATTACAGAATATGAGCTATTCTCTTGATACAGTTAAATTTTTCATTCTTTTCCAGCCTCTCTTTCAGGCTTTAAAGTGAAATTCATCTCAGTTACCCAGTGGCAGCCCAAGGGTGCAGAATTTTGGGCGACTTTGCTGTAGATCACAGCCTATATCATACTAGGTTTTTTCTTTTATTTTTTTTTTCTGTTTTCCTCTTTCCTTTTACTGCAGCACTTTCAGCCTTGTTGCTTTTCAGGGTGAATTGGTCACGTCTTACTGGTGGGGCGTGGTCCAGTGTGACTTGTAGTTCTTCACTGTGACATCTGAAGTTCAGCCGAGCTGTTTTCATGAGTTCCCAGTTCCGTCAGAAATTCTGAAATTAAAAACTACCTGCTATCACTGTGGTCACAGAAGTTTTCAAGGCACTTTGTCACCAGTAGATCTGTGTCTTTTGACCATTGCTTCCCCATCCTGTTCTGAACACTGGATTGCTGAGCTGTAGTGGGATTTAACTGCAGCTCAGGGGTCCTTCATGTGGATGAGAACAGCCTTCAGTCCTGCCCTTCTCTTTGCTGGGCCCTCTCCTGCTGCAGTGGAACTTTTAACACTTGATAACACTGCCTGCCCTAGCATTACTGGGGAGCATCCTGTACCAGTCCCAGAGATGATAAATTACTTGATCTTTCTAGAAATAAAGCAGCTATAGAAATGTAAAAGATTCCTTAAATGAGAAGTCATTCTGTTTATTGTGTCTTTATGAATTGAATGGATACTTCTGTGAGAGTACAGCTTTCTCTGTTTACATTAATGATAATGCCTTCATTTTCCTTCTAGTCATTGTTTTTGTTTTGTTTTGTTCTTGTAGCTCAAAGCTTTCAGTAATACACATTTCCAAGGAGCATGTATAGATTTCACAGCAGAAGTTTCTGATTTTACATCATTCATACCATGTTCTTTTAAGGTTCTTCGGGGATGGTAAGTGTTGTTTTACATGCCACCATTTTCAGTGATATGAACTTTTTTTTTTTTTTTTTAGAAACCTTACTAAATTTCAGGCAACTGAAAACACATAACACATGCCCATCATATTCCATCGTGTCTTAGAACCTTTGTCTTGCAATGCATCTCAGTAACTCTCATCCTGTCCTTGCTTTGGGTAGAATGCATTTTGCTATCCCTGTGGGAAGTTTGCACAGTTACTGTGATTCTTTTTTAAACTCCAATTAGAATTTATTCCAGATTTTGAGAACTTGGTACAGTAGAAGTGTCTACATTCCCCTCGCATCGTTTGACTCTGGAACTGAGGTTTCTGTACCACATGATGTGATTTTGCTGCTTTGGGTTGCTTCATAGCATAGCCTTTGAAGTCACCTTACTTTTAAGCTTGACAAGAACAGAGAAATTTTTTATTCTTTGTGTCCTTAGCAAATCTTAAGTCTTGAAAAAAACTTGCTGTTAATAAGCAGCTCGAGCAGCTTATCTTTTCTGTTTCATTATTCTTGCAGTTGGCTCCTGTGTTACGAAGGGGAAATCACTGACAATCACTGTGTGCTGGAAGAAGGGCTCTACGTTGACCTCAGTTCCTGTGGCTGCCCAGCTGCTACAATCAAATCCCTCAAGCCTATTCAATATGTAAGGACTCTATTGGGAAAAAAAAATAATAACATTTTAGAACTCTTTTCCTAGTCAGATGTCTCAAACAAGTGCTTGTGGTATAGAGGAAAGAGTGAAGTTTGTTTTCTTGGCTTACAGGATTTTCTGGGTTCAGAACAAGTTGGGCTGCGTGCACTCATGCACGTGGTCACTTGTAGGTGTGTGCTCTTGGGTGTTCTGGGCTCAAAATTGCTCTGTTTTGTACAAGTTGCATTGGTTAACATTTTTCTCACTGATCCTGTGGCAGGTTCACCCTGGATGAGCACTGGGTGCCCCCAAGGCCACTTTATCCTTATCCCTCCTCAGCTGGACAGGGGAGAGAAAATACAGCAAAAGACTCGTGGGTTGAGATAAGGGCAGGAAGAGATCACTCAGCAGTTACCATCACAGGCAAAACAGACTGAGCTTGGGGAAATTAATTTGTTACCAATCAAATCAGAGTAGGACAATGAGAAATAAAACTAAATCTCAAAAACACCCTCCTTCCACCCCTCCCTTCTTCCCTGGCTTAACCTTACTCCTGATTTTCTCTGCCTCCTCCCCACAGCAGCTCAGGGGACAGAGAATGGGGGCTGCAGTCAGTTCATCACATATTGCTGCAACTCCTTCCCCCTCAGGAGGAGGACCCCACAACTCTTCCCCTGCTCCAGGAGGGAGTCTTTCCCACAGGATACAGTCCATCAACTTCTCCAGTGTGGGTCCTTCCTTGGGCTGCAGTTCTTCACAGACTGCTCCAGTGTGGGTCCCTTCCACAGGGTCCTCCCAGCAAAACCTGCTCCAGGATGAGCTCTTCTCTCCATGGGGCCACAGGTCCTGCCAGGAGCCTGCTCTAGCCTGGGCTTCCCACAGGATCACAGCCTCCTCTGGGCATCCACCTGCTCTGGTGTGGGGCCCTCCATGGACTGCAGGTGGATTTCTGCTCCACCAGGGTCCTTCACGAGCTTCAGTCTTGCAATTGAAGTGGCTTCTCTGCCCACTGCTCTCTAGCAATTGCCACCAACTTCTCCAAAACTCTTCGTCCTCCCCTGATCACAGAACACAAACTCAGCCTATGTGACATGTGTCCTTCAATGTAACCCTCATGAAGCTGGACTTCAGAGATTACTCAATTCAGGGGTTTTTTTTCACATATGAAGTCTTTTTTTTCATTTGTGAACAGATTTTTAAAACAAAAGCAAAAAAAAAAAAACAAAAACAAACAAACAAAGCAAGCAAAAAAAAAAGATACCAAAAAAAACCCCACCAAGCAAACCCAACCACCAAAAGCCACGGGCATGGTGGGAAGGATGTACAATTTGAGCTTGAGAGCTGGACTTTTCACTAGACTACACAGATACAGTGACTTCAGTGGAGCTATAGCTTCCCACCTCACCTGCTGAGAGCCTGGTTTTTAAGTTGGGCTTTTGGACACTGCTGTGCTAAATCAGAGTGAAGTATTAACATGGAATAGTAGGTCTCATCCAATCCCCCAGCCTGTAATCTCACAGGGAAGTAACTATGCAGTTTGGCATAGTAGGAAACTGCTGGCAGCCCTTGATTACTGAGGGCCAGGCCCTGGAAGAAGTGTGTTTGGCAGGCTGTGTGTGGGAAGCTCACATGTCTTCCTCTGCCTTGTGAGAGGCTTGCACCTCTTAGCTCAGTTCCTCTCTCTCAAGTAGGAGCCCTCGTGTTTCACAAAATCAGGGCACTACACAGCATAAAACGCTGTTGAACCCCACCTGTTTCACAAATAGCAGTGCCCTCAGTGGCCCCTAAGTCATTGTGAGTGCAGATCCCCCAGGTCAGGACTCCCAGGCTTTGTGTGGCACCGATGTGATGCCGGGCACGGAGCAGTGGGTTCCGTCCATGGTCAGGAACAGCCACGGCTCATTCTGTGCATTGTCCACAAAACACTGTTCCTGGAACAGAGCCCTCCTTATTACAACATATTTCTGTTAGCTCATTCAAGAGAGAAGCAATGCTATTCCCAAGTGGAGCTGTTGTGTAGCTTTATTGAATTCATTTGTGGCCCTGGGAACCCCTTCCATTATTCGGCTTTCAATTAGCAGACCTAAGGTGTGTCTCTTGGTTGCTTATGTGTGAGAGGGAGAACCTTTAACCCCAACACCAAGCCCTGAATGTGCATTGTCTCCTGCTCCACTTTTCAGTGAGATGAATTTGCTGCAAGTGTGTCTGTGAAGGACTCCCACACTGTGGTGGGGAGCCATGCATTGCTGTGCGTGAGGTTTCTGCATCCCAGATGTTCACCAGGAGAAGAGGTCCATGTGTGGCACTGGCAAAGGGGAAAAATAATATGCTTTTAGGAGTACAAAGGCCAGCTCATTAGCAGCCTTTGGGAACAGTCCAGGCCTGTTTAGTGGTGTAGGTGTGGTCCAGCTGTATGTTTTAGAAGTAGATTATATCAGCCAGTTCTTTGGGATAGGAGAAGAAAATGGGCTGGAGAAAAATGGGGGCATGGGATCTGGGCATTCCCTTGGTAATTTGCAGGATTGTAGTGATAATTAAGTGTATGTTACCTTGATTTTTGTACAGCTCAGTGAAGTGTAAAGCGTAACTTATTGAGTTTTCACTTCAAAGCTGTAACAGTTTGAGGGGCTTACTTAGATGTTGTCAGCTGCTGCAAGATTTCTGAGCTCCGTTTTGGAAGCAGAATTTGAGGATTAACATTCCTTATTTGCAGGACTCCCTCACGGCATCGGTGGGATTTTGTGACCTGACGGAACAGCACTGTAAGGTGGCAGTGGAATTTTTGTGACTAAGGAAACAGCACTGCCTTAATCCATTTGAAACAGCGAAGAACTTCTGCAAAGCCTTTACTTTTTTTTTTCCCAAAAATAGATCAACCAATTGAAGATGAGGAAGGGATTTGAGGGAATCGTTTGTTCTATGGAAAATGCAGCTTTCGTGCAAACAAAATGTTTGCAAACAAATATAACAAATGTTATATGCTTATTCTCCAAGGACTGTAATACTCAAACTAAATCTTCAGGAGGCCCTAGCTGTTCTTTTTTCCTGCTGTTCCATTTTGCTCAAACTTAGAACGATCTGTTTTGTCCTTCTTGGAGTGTTTAGGATAAGTTGTAGGTTAACAAGAGGATAGAAAGAAGGAACAAAGCAAATGTGTGCCTTGATAATGAGTGTGTTATGTCCTTTGGTTTTGATATTCTGTGAGGAAAAAATAGTGGTGTAATACTGCAGGTTTCCATTCCTGCATCAGCGAGGACTTGCCTTTTGTGTTTCCATGGGTTCATGGAAAGGAAAGCAGCAAAAGAGTGGGTGAAGTCAGCTGTGCCATTTATAGGGCCATGGTTGCTTATTGGGGAATTTACCCAGTGTTTGTTGCTTGAAGAGGTTATTCTTTTGGGATAGTGACCCTTATGTTCTTGCAATGGGGAGCTCTAGTGCTGCCTTTTCTCAGACAGGCTGTATTGTCAAACTCCCTGTCATATTTGCTGTGATTTCCGTGGACAAGAATATTCAGTATTGTTGCAATGAGCACTTAGTTTTCCTTCTAAAGTGTTAACAGCAGTCCTTAAGTTAAACCAGTCTCAATGTTTCTAAAATCAAAAATGAGATCCAGGTTGTAGGTTGTGCAATGCTTTTTTTGTTTGGTTGCTTTTTTGCCCTTTTCTTTTGAGGCATTCCTTATTCTTGCTCTGATCAACTATGACAGTTCTTGTATTTCTGTATTGATTTTCTTTTTCTAAGTTAAATACAGGTGTTAACCAATCTTCCCAGCATTCCTGTGAGGCAAATAATGAAATCAGATACAGGAATGAATTGGTTTCCCAGGGCCAGGCAATGATTCATTCTGTGTAGCTGGGACTGGACTGTGCGTGTTCTGTCGTCCAGCACGATGTTCCTCTCCCTCAGCCAGGCATCCATCCCACACTGAAGGGAGTAGCCAGGCAGTAAAGACAGTTGTAAATGATGAGTTAGCCAAGGCTGAAGTGTAAGATTTTCCCATGGATGTTGAAATACAGCTGTGGAGGCTCATCCAGTTCAGACTCTGGCAAATGCTGTTTGCAGAGCAGCAGGTCAGCACAGACACGAAGTGGGGAACTGCACCAACCCTTGCCATGATTGGGTTAGTCATGCTTTGGTCTGGCCCCATGGACTTCTTTCTTTGGCATTATTAGGCTTTGGCATCAAAGTTTGCAAAATCTAACTTTGCAAAAAAAAAAGGTGTGAGGAAAAACATGTTTTGGCTGAGCCCTTTTCAAAAGGGCTCTATTGGTAATAGTTTTCACAGCATTCATAATGCAAAATTATCCATATGTTATCCATACCTAAATCTATAGTTTTTGTTACAGGCACATGTGCAAATTCACCTGTGCAAATGATTTTCAGTTCCAGGGCCCTTTGGTCAGCTGCTTTGTGTCTGCACACTGCTGCTTTACAAAGCACCTAAGCTTTGCACTGCAAGCAAAAGGCATTTAAAGGAAGCTCCTCTTGAGTGGTCTTTGTTTAATATCAAACACATCAGGCTTGCATTGTGGTTTTTTCTGAACGAGTAGAGTATAAATATCTGTTCTGAATTGTGAAAAATTTGTGGTGCACAGCTTCTCTCCATTTAAAAAAAAAAAAAATGGTAAAAATCAGTAGGGGAAAGCCTGATCTGAGTTGAACTGCACAAGAGATTTTTGGTGTGTTGATTTCCATGGCTTACCTGTGTCATTGCCACTGCATCATGTGCTGTGTGAGCTACAGGCTACCACACCTGTTAAGTAAAGAATATCAGTGTATTTAACAGTTCACAAGGCTGCTCATATCTTGAAATGCTGTGTAAATATAGCCTTTCTTCATCACTGGCCTCTTGAATATATTAAATCTCTTCAAGTTTCTCCCTGGACACTGGCATTAAAAAACAGAACAAGCAAAACCTCTTAAAATATTATTGGTGCTGGTTTAAGCAAAGGCACTTAGTTCCCCCACACATAAAGTAATTCTTTAGTGCTTTGTCATTCTCACAGTTGGCAAGCTTTTCCCAAAGGATGGCATTTCAGGTTATTTTCCTTGAAATAACTCTGAAAGGAAGCTGAGGTAATCCTGACCTAGACATGGGAATGACTTGCCAGGGAACGTGGATGACTTTAGCTCACCTTTGAAATGGGGAACTCGGGTCCACCTAAGGCAGTGAGGTTGTCCCCTCCTGTATTCTCTGCCAGTTGCCCTTCCTCTGGCTCTTGGAGAGCCCCTTTCATCCCTGGTCTGTCAGGACTGGGCCTTCATGAAGAAAGCTGGTCCTTTGAGCCTCACAATTACCTATCAGTGGTGAAAGTTCCACCTGAAAATGGGTGAAAATGCTCCTCAGCGTTCTGCAGGGAAGGGTGGGAGCAGGATGCCTCTGTAGGAAGCATAACAGCATGGCCTCTAAACCTTGTTTTTCGCTGTTGGTAGTTTCCATGGAACTACGAAAACAAAGTCAGAGAAAAAAGCCAGGCCAAGTCACTGCTGCCAGCTGTTGGTGTATAAGGGAATACATAAAGTGAGGAATCAGCTCCTTGCTCTGTATATGGTTATGGAAATGTGAGAGCTCAGTCCTTGACACAGCAGCCTGTTTTCTGTCTGTGCAAGGTCAGTGGAGTCCTCCTGAGGTGTCGCTGGGAAGGTGGTGTCAGCCCTTGTGTCAGGCTGTGTGTGCGCCAGGGACACAGTGCCTGCTGCCTACAGACACACGGGGACTCTGAGCAGCTGGACAGGACATTCCCAGGCCATTCAGGTCAAACAGTCTCACCCCAGGACAGCTGGAGTCATTTCAATTGACTCTGGAGTCATTTTAATTGACTCCACCAATGTGCTGTCCTGGTTCTTAGCATATAAATGGATATGCTGTATCAGATAACTTGTCCATCTAGTACAGCATCCCTGTCTCTTGACATACTGAATATTGCAGCAGCAGGATAAACATTTAGGCTTGGGTGACAGTGTCTGGCAACATGGATGCCAAAGGGTGTTTCTCATGGTCAGTAATGCCCTTGTGAAAATTGACCCTGTTGGACCTGTTCTGGACACAATTTCTGGTGTCTGCTCAGGTGAAAGGCAGTGCCAAGACTCTTGCAAACAGGAGTGTGATGGTACCTGCCCTGCTGAGCAGGGCAACCTGAGAAAGAGCTGCCTGTCTGCTGGTCTGGATTTCAAAGTAAGCCCTTAGTCACACATTGTAAATTTGACCCACTCCATCTAGCAGAAGGCACTTGGGAAGAACTGACATTCCAAAATAAAAACACTGCAGGTTTTAATCTCTTTATGGGTTGTAACATTAGTTTTTTAGGAGTACAGTGAGCTTTAAAAATGCCTCTGATGATCCCCAGGGTCTTCTTTAAAATATCTCAGCAAACTCTGTCCTTGCAGTGTTGCATGACTTAGATTGTCCCTGCACTGGTTGGCAGAGGAAGACAACTTCTCTGAGGCAGATTCTGGCCAACCAGCTACATACCAAGTGCTCTGAGTCAGTGTCAAGTAAATTTGTATGTCCTGAATCACCACTGAGCTGTTCAGAGACACTTCACTACAATACATGTGCCTCCTCAAACATGAAAGTTAATTTCTCTTAATTGCTCGGTGCCTGTGTCAACTTTAGTTCAAGATTTTGCTTCATTCCTTCCACCTGAGGCCATATCTTTGCTGCAAGAGAAATCCTAACTTTTGCTTGAGCCAGCTATCTCAGGGTAACCTCTCCTAAGAACCACTTGACTTTCCTGGAGAGGCTGATCAGAGGTTACCCAGACCTGTTCCCTCCTCCTGCAAGTGCTTATGCTTTTGGTTACAATACTCCCCTTATGGCTTTAGGTTAAAAATGCTGAAGAATTGTGCCAGTGTTCCTTGTGCTAAGGCACAGACTTCATGTATTTAAGTATTTCCTCCGTTTTTCTGCTGATCTTATAGCCGGACCACATTTTCATGCAAACTGATCCTTTTATTTGCTTTCATAGGCAATCTATCAACTCTAGAAAAGGACATTAAGCGAAAAGTGTTTCAATTCTGAATGAGATTGAAGGGTTTACTAATTATGAGGTTTCCTCAGGATAGTCAGGAGAAAAATAGGAATGCCTGTTAAAAACATTGAGAACTTTTTAGTTGCCCTTTTTAACCTCTTGCAGTTTGTAGCTCTCTAAGATTTTTGCAGTGAACTACTGCTAATTGAAGTCTGTGGACACTCTACTTGTTATTTGCATCACTGCTTTAGGTGCAATCTGCAGGTCACCCTGAACACTGCTGGTGATGTGTTCCATCAGTAAGTAAATAACCTGGATTTATGAAAAGCAAAAACTTAGGCCCTTATGATACAAACCAGATCAAAAAGATTTTTTTCAGATGCAGAGGCCTCTCTGCATCACAAAGTGACTCACTGTGCTTGGCATGTGTCAGTGGGGCCACCACACTCTGGTGACAAAGCCACTCATAAATGCAGTGTGTTCCAGCTCTGTGTGCTTTGGGGTTTTTTTCCTTCTTTGTTAAAGGGAGCATGACCTGACCCAAAAGCACGTGGAAGTTCAACTGAAGTGGGCAAATGTGTGCCTCATGTCTAACACCTGAAGTTAGACTATTCCTACTAAAACTTTGCTTTTTTTTTTTCCCCTCTCTCCTTCCTCCTCCCCCAGGTTTTTGCTGAGCCTTCCATCAGTCTGTTCACCCTGGAATGCTGCAAGGGCAGAGAGCTGCACTTCAGTGAACCTGTCAGCTCTGTTCTGAATGAGGACCTTCATTTTTACACTCAGTCGGTGTGGGTGAGGAGTGGACTGTAAGTATGGAGTAAATATTCCTGTCAGTTTTGCACTGCAGGGACTAATACTGAACATGCATTTTCTCACCCTGTCCATAGGATGTTTCACATTCTAACTTTAATTTTGATACAATATAAAATTCTAAAATGCAGTTGAATGCCAGACACACTTCTTGTATCAAGACCCAAAATTGAACAAAAACTCTGGGCAGGGGGTGTATTTCCCCTTGTAAGAAGAACTGTCCTTTCATCTCTGTACAGTAATGACCAATAGAGCCTGTTGTTCAAGCAAGGAGCCAAAAGTAAGTTTTGATTGCTGACTTATAAAGACAGATAGTGTAAACTCAAACTGCCTTTATTGACTGGCTGTAAAATACCAGCTGTAAACTGCAGTGATTTAAACCACTGCATTGGTTCAGTGAAGCTTGTTGTGCTGACTGGCTGCCAAAGAGGCAGCAGCTTCTGAGAGAAGCTCAGGGTGGATCTGACAGCTGGAACAGTAATTTGCTTATTAGTTTAACCCTCCTCCCTGAGTGTGAACACACACCCAGGTTCTTCTATGAAAACTGTTTCACATCTGCAGGAGTGACCCTCTAACCTCTTCCACGTGTTGCCCCTTCACCTTTTGGAAAACCTCTCAAGTGTTCTGTCTCTGACCAGGTTTTCAGCCTCCACATCCACAGCAGCAACAATTTGCAGAGTCTCATCCTGCGACTGAGACTGGCTGGAAACTGCTGTTCCTCTAACGTGACACACACTTCCTATGTTTCCCACCTTTCTTCACACAGACAAGGCTGTAATTTTCTTGAGAGAATAATGAATATAAGCATCCCTACAGAGCTTTGCCAATTCACTATGAGTTCTGGTCCCTAACATCTGCCCCTTCCATCCTGAAACCTTGCTGGGAATATAGAGTGAGTGATGATCTGCTGCTGTTGTCTTGAGGTGCCCCAGGTGAGGGTGGCAAACAGCTGCTGTTTGGCTGAGAAGTGCACACATTCCCCCTGATCTGTGTTAGTCTGGAGGGGGAAAGGCCTTCTTTGGGAGGAACACCTGACTGATTTCCGGTGGGAGTGTGTAAATCTCCATTCCTCTATGGAGATGTTGAGGTCTGAAGTTCATCCTGTTGGAAAACATCCCTTTATGAGTTTTCTCTGCCCTCTCATCAGGGTTGTGGAACTGGAAATTAAATCCCTTTGCCCATGCATTTGGCTGTTAAGGAAGGGTGATGGCTTTAGGACCACATAGCAAGAAAGCACAGGAGAGTGAGTGCAGCACTGCAGCTCCTCCTGCATCTTTCTGCTCATTACTGTGCATCCAAGCCAGGTCAGCTCCTTCCCTGTCTTTGGGAAGGGTCAGGGCAGAATGGCTGGGCTTCCTCTGAGTTGTTTGTGATGCTCCCTAGGAAGCAGACCCCCACAGCCTGTCCCCATCCCATCCCACGTGGCAGATAGGCAGCCTAAAGGTGTCAGGTGATCGTGGGAAGTCTGTGGGTTTGTTTGCCTTATCTGTGATTAAGAGCTCAGGAAGGCGGATTTGGAGGTTTTTTAGCTCCTTGTCCCAAAGCCTGCTGTCATCTTTAGGCAAATAACAAAGATTTACTGGCCACCTCAGCAATGGCACAAGCCTGGGCTGTGGCTTGGCAAAGGCTGCTGAGGTACTCTGAGATGTGGGACAGGAGGCACAGCCTGGTGAGAGCTGAGGTGAGTTCTGCCTGAGTTGCTGAAGGCCAGAAGCCCAACCTGGCTTCATCTGGTGATCACTGTGACAGTCTCTCCCCTCCCTGTTTCCTGCAACTGTCTGCTTTGAAACTGCATTCCAAATGAGACTGTCCCGTGCTCCAAGAACAATGCTAACAAATGAATTCTCAGTGACCTGACAGAAAACGTTGCAAGGAATAAGTCAGGAATGGATTAGAAGGGTAAAGAACACAGTGGTGGTCAGGCTGCTCTGGATACCTGTTAGTCAGGAGGGATGGGACTTCATTTGAGGAAAGGGATACAGCCTCATTGCAAGGCAGTTCACACTTAAGGCTCCATGGAGCCCTGAGCAAGGCTGGCTGTCGAGTTCCTCCAAATTATAAGCCATGGGAAAGGCAAATTCCAGGTGCTGTGAGCAGGGTGGATCTTTTCTCACTGACTTGCAGCTCACCCACCCCTCACGATCTTGGCAGCTGACCTGCAAAACAGGTAACCGGGGAAACCAGCGTTTGCTTTGTGTCCGCAGGAGTTAAGGAGTCGTTTAGGATTCACACAACAATGTGCTATTGATACAAACAGAGGGGATCTGTGATCCTGAAGCTGCCCTTTGTAAGCAGCATTCACTGAGCAGATGCCCAGATAACAAGGGGGTCTGTATGTGCCAGTGGTGAGGGATTCAGCCGTGCCCACAGCTCAGATATATTCACTACAGGAAAGTCTGCTATAGCAGGGTGTCAGTTTTGGAGTAAACACTTGGTGTTTTCAGACAGGTGGAATAGCTATAAAAAGCTTTAACTGTAATGAAAACATAGGACGAGATCCTCTCATAATTAATATGTACAACCAGGCAAAGCTGCACCCGGTGTGTGGCTTCCTAATTTCTTAACTCTGCCTGCTGAAACCAGCATTATTCCCATCTGGGTCCTCCTGTTTGTGGAGAAAAAAAATGGGGGGGGAGATGGGGAGTGGAGTTTACAAATTTCAGGCAGAAAAAAACAGAAAACAGGTCTCAGTGTCAACAGAAGGCAGTAAAACCACTGACATGGGTGGCATTTTGCAGCACAGAAATAGAGGTTTGACATGAGCACCACTGTGGAGAGGTTTGGGGTTTTCAGGAGCACAGCCCTGACCTGCAGTTTGGGTTTGCTGTGGTTAACATGAGGTCCTTCATGTCCTATTCTCTGTATTCCAGGTGGATTGCGTACGAGGGATGTAATTTTTTAGGAAGGCAGATTCTGCTGGAGCCCAGTGAGATTTCAAACTGGAATGAACACAGTGGCTGGAAAGTAATTGGTTCCCTTCGTCCCATGAAGCAGGTACTGTAAGACTGTGTGAGGACAGGGGTTTTTTTTGGACAGGGATTTGGTGCACAAGTATCAGCTCTAGCAGCAAGTACAGTGGTGTGTGTTGTACTCCTTAAATCAGGCCAAATGGTGACAGCCAGAAGGACCTACTGGAAGATTACTGAAGCAGAAAATTCCTCTTGTGGCAGTTATTGAGATCTATGTTCGCCTCCTAAAGGGAAATAATTCCTAGTTTCTCGGAGCCAAGTTTTGTTTTTCTGAATTGCTCATTAGCATGTCCTGGAGATGCTCTATTTTTACACTTTTGCCATAAAACAATATAATGAGAAAACCAATTCCAGACTTGTTTCATAATTAACATAAATGGAAGCAAGAGCAAATTTTATTGTGCTGCAGCCTGGATTTCCAAAACAGGCAAAGTTCATGCAGACCCACCAGATTTTCCCTCTCTGCCTCACCCCAAGTAATGCCAAGTTCAGTCAAATTCAAAGGGTCAGGTCTCAAAACCACAACATTCTTAGGAGCTTTGCAAAAGGTAGATGGAGAAGCAAGACTGAGATAAATGTCCCTAAATCAAGGAAAAGGAGATACAGTTGTGCTTCTCTGCCTTTCCAAAGCCCAGCAGGCCATCAGTGACACACAGAAGCTCCAGACCAGTCAAAGCAGGTGTTGTCACTGCCCAGCCTTGCAAAATGAGACAGGCTTTGCTCAGTGACTTCATAATTCCTTTTAAGGAATATATACACTATACTATAATAATAACTATACCCATTATGTTTATGGATGCTTGGTGGGAGAGAGGCTTTACTGCCTGCTTGTTTTAATATGGAAAAAAGGGCATTCAAAGCTCCCAGAAGAAAAACTGTGCTTGAGTTTGGGGTTCCAGCAGAGCTGCTCTTTATAACTCCCTGCTCTTTATTTGCACTGAAATCAGGGAATGACAGAGCAAAAGCTCAAACCCTGTAACAGCCCTACAAAATCCTCTTATTTTTTGAGTAAACTGAGTAAACAGGGATGCCAAGTCAGTACCCTGTTTTCTGTGTATTTTCAAAAGCAGAATGCATGTTCAAAAGTGGTTTATGTCTGCCATGTACTCCAGTTAACGGGGGTTGAAGTTACTGGATACGAAATTCAGTAAGTTTTGTGTCCCAAGAATAAAAAGCCTGTGGAGTCCAGCCCACTGCCTGGCCTTGGAATGACTGAAATGCGCTGAACTAGACATGTTTGCATACCCCAGGAATTAGGTCTATAGCCATAAATACATTTTTCTTAAAGAAAACCTATCTGCCATTGCTGCTTAGAGCTGTGAAAGCCGCTTGCTGCTGCTTCACATGCACATTTCTAACAAAAAAATCAGTGAGCATCTTCTTCTGATACTGGAAATTGGACACAGTGTTTAGAAAACTGATGTGAGGTGGAGGGGAGGCTCTCTCACATCAGCTGTGGTAATCTCTGTGTTGTAACCCGCTCCCCTCACCCCCTCCCAGCCTGCAGTGTACCTGAGGGTGAGGAACCGAGCCCAGGGGCGGTACCTGACGGTGGCTGGGAGCCTGGCAGACGTCAGAGCAACCTCAGTGTGTGCATCCCCCTACAATGGCAGGAACACCCAGGTCTGGCACTACTGCAGGGGGCTCTTCAAGTCCAGGGTGAGTTTCCAGGTGCTGGAAGTGGGTGGGTTGTATCCCTGCTCTCCTCTGACCTTCACTTCTTGCTTTTACTCTAGGCCACCACTAACACCCAGATGGCTTTTGTTCTCTCTTACACCAAAACTCGTAAAAAGCTACATCTTCTTACTATGTATAGGTCACTTTGATCTGTCTGCTTGGGCAAGTTGGGCTACTTCTCACATCTGTCTAATGGGACCGATGCTCCCGGAAGTAGAAACCAGTCGAAACCTGGTTTTGTCTAAAGTCGCAAGTTTAAGTTTAAAACTTGAAAGAGTAAAGAATTTATCTGAAAAGTAATGTGTGAACGGAGTAAGTGATTTTCTGTTAATGCTGCCCTTGATAGTCTGCTCTTGGTATAAAAAGAGCTGATAATTTAACATAAAAAGCTGATAACATAAAAACCTGAAGTAGCAGAGACACTGCCTTTGATCAGGCAGCTGATCAGTTGCTGCATAATCTGCTCCTCACTTGTCCTCACTCCTTCTTACCAACTGCAGCACCATTTCCTGACATATGCTCAGTGCCTGAAACAAATCAGGCGCAAAACTGAGGATTTGTGGCCTGGATCTCACCTCTCTTCTTGTTCCTTAGGCCAACAATGCCTGTCTGGATGTCATTGGTGGCAGAGATGTGCCTGGGGCCAAAGTTGCCCTCTGGGCAGAGCATGGGAAGGACAGACAGAAGTGGAGACTCAACGAGGATGGAACCATCAGTTCATACCTCAGTGAACAACTGGTCCTTGATATTAAAGGTATTTAAAAAACAAACAATCCCTAAACTTCTCACGTGTTTTAGGTATGTTTTTTGATTAGGGTTAATTGCCATATTCCAGGGTGGTTTTTTTTTTGTATTTAAGGTTTCCTGTTAGGTTTATATCCGGCTGCTTGTCAGTGGGACAACAGGGCAGGGAGGAACCTTTCTCTTTTGATTCCAGAGGTTTATTTTGATCAAATCAACTACTGTACTTCAGAGAGTTGAGCAGTGCTGATGGCAAGGAATGCAAGTTAAAGACAAAATGGTCAAGAAGCAACCACAGAACAGCTGTGGCTCAAAAAGTGAAAAGGAGTTTAAAAAAGAAGGCTGGTTAAAATTGTCATTGCTCAATTACAGACACCTCATGGAATTTCTGTTTTTCAGCTAATTTTCCTACTTAATCATACTTCCTAAATATTATCCATAGATTTTTATGAGCATTTCTTTTAAAAAAATTTCCTTCATGACTTTCTTTTGTTTTTAAGGAGGAAATTATTATGACAAGAACCACATCATTATGAATCAGCCAGTAGAAGACAGACCTTCACAGAAATGGGATATAGAAATATTGTAAAACCCACCCCACAGATGGACCTTCTGTGGGCTATTAACATCTTAGAGGGGGGAAAACAAGACCCCAGCTACTGAAGTCACACACCACTGAAACCATAAGCAGCAACTCCTCTCTACTTTCCTTCATACCAAGCACCAACTCTTTGAAGAACTGAATTTTGCACAAATCTGGAGGAGGAGATGTTGATCCAATGTCTCTCTACAGGGAAGTTGATTTTTCGGAGGCTGCTCCTATGAAAGTCACTTATTAGTCTTCATCTGCAGTATGAAAGGTATAAAAGTATAAAAGACTAGACATAGGCTTTGCAGTAAGGAACTGCAAGAGATAACATGGGAAAGGCTCTTCAGAGATGTTGTCTTTACCTTCCTCACACTGATGGAAGCTCCTTGAGGAATGAATGCACTGGTGAGCTTGAAAGAAGGGGAGTTGGACTTTCATGTCCCAAGCGAAACTGTTTGGGCTCCAGGCAATCCTGAAGCTCAAATCTTGCTCAAATGCAATTTATTTTGTTCATAAAGACAAGTTTGAATTGGAATTCCAGCTCAGCATGTGAAATGAGGTGATAGAGAAAGCCTGACACTCACCCCCTCAGTGTTACTGGTCGGCCTTTGCCTTCCCTCGTTTTCACTGTACCAAATTCCCAGATCCAGGAACTGGTTTTGCTGCCCCGTGGCCTGTTTACTACCCATGCAATTGTGAGTTATCCCAGAAGATCACCTTTAACAGGAGCCATATGTGCATGTATCAAACCAGGGATAAATGGCCCTGGGTCAGGCTGCACTTCTGCAAGGGCTAAAGCTGCTTTTAGCACAGCAACGATTTTAAATGTAAGCTGTATTCTGGTTCAGTGTACATAGCTTAATTTAATGCAATGTCATTTGGTCTTGAAACCATGTCTTCCTGCAGAGAACAACTCACCCTGGCATGTATTTTCAAAGGTGCTGGCAGCCTGCATTCCAGTGTTGCTTAATGAGAAATCCCTCAGATCACTGGTTTCAGCATCCCTTACCTACTTAATTGAAAATACCTTTTTTTTTTTTCATATCTGTATATTCAGGGTATGTATTTCTAGGACTATTTAAGGAGTTCAGGTTAGCTAAAGGCAAGATATTTTAGATTGCAAAAGCTGTAACTATTTCAGTTGTGCACTCAAACAGGATCACCCCCAAACGGATGAAGACATAACCCCAAGTCTGTCATAGAAATAAAATATATGGATGTCTATTTTTGTATGAAATGGAGTTCTATATAGTACTATTTAAAAAAAAAGAACTATCTACTTGCACTTACTATTTTACATTCTAAAATTATCATAAATCTGCTGTTTGAGTAACAGATCCTCAAATATATGTATATATTTTTCCAACTAAAGCACTTGTTTAGTTTTTTTCCTTGTAAGTCAGTACATCAAGTGTTCTGCACGTGACTTGCTTTCCATATGAAATTTTAAAAGCCTGTGTAAAAAGTTGTAGTTTTTTAAATGAAGAATGACTAAATCATATTTGGTGTCTCAGTGTTACATAACAAAGCAAAGCAGGCTTTTGTACTTAGGAGACCTTGAATGTAAAATGCTAAAGCATGTATATTTTAACTGTATAAAACTTTTTAGGAGGAACATTTTGCTTGTCGGTTTCTTTTTTTAAACAAACTAAACAATAGTTTTTTAGCAGGTGTCAAGCACATTCCTGTAAAATATTTCTTTTCAAATGGACAAAAAAAAGGGATAAGTATCTTGAGTACATGGCTCTGCTGTCACATGAGTTTAATACTTCACTGATTTTTAATAGTCACTACTCATCAAAACCCACTTGAGTGAGCATTGAAGATACAGGCTCCAGTCAGAGGTTTTTTGGGTTACTTTGACATTAAAACTGGTGCTGGGGGAGCACCAGTGTTGGCAGCATCTGAGAGGAAAGGGCAAAATCTTCCCCCTTTGGGAACACCACACGCAGCTTCTACTGAGAAGCTTCTGTCCTGTCAGGGCAGTCAAACTGAACAAACATGTTTTCTTGCTGCTGAACTTTACAAATGAAAAAAAACAAGTTACTGTTCTATGCCCAAGGTTCTGGATCCTGCCCCATGTATAACTTTAGCAGCTCTCCAGAGGGAAGGGGATACCACAGCATTGGTGTTACTAGGAGTGACTTTGTGCATCCCAGACATGGAGCTGTGGCTCACTAGACAGTGAGCAGATTACCTGTTTTCCCCATGCCCAGTTTCCTAAAACTGAGGAAAGAAAAGCAAGTATTTGTTTAGACAGCACCACAAACCAGAGGCTGGATGGATAAAAAAGTAATTTAATAAGCCTCGCTCTCAGGAGATGCTTAATAGACAGAAACACTCCTTTAGAGGAGCAGCTAATTCACAGAAGCATCAAAGAACTTCAATCAGACATTCACTCCACAGGGACAAGGCAAGGTTTTCTTTCTCTTCATCTGAGGTGAGGTTAAGCTCTTTAACATGAACAGTGCTGCTACTCCAAATCTGCTTCAGTGCTTCCAAGTATGACAAAGGAAAGCGCAGCCCATGAGTCTGCTGGGGAAGAAGAAACAGAAAAAAAATCCTTCAGCTGAGAGCAGTGTCCTTATTGCACAGCAGTGTGTGAGGCTGTGGGTAGGGAGCAGCAGGAATGTGCTCCCTTCCCACAAGGCACTGGTGTCACTGAGAGCATTCTCCAGAAGACTCGGTTTTATCCAGACCTGTTTTATCTTCGTAGGGAAAATGCTGAACTCTATTCCGTGTTCCAGCACGCTTTTTGAGGTGGGGATGTTTACAGCATGTGGCTTTCTCCTGTGGTTTACACATGGAAGAATTAATAGCCTTAAACTTACACTCTTGCCTAGCCCTATCCATTATTTTTGGAAGCTCACAGAAGTTTATTTCTAGCTGCCACATGCAGTCTTTGGATATAGTTTGACACAACCACAGAGGAGCTCCATTCCCAGGCCTGGAGTCTTCAAGGGCAAGAAGGAATATTCTGGGATCTGCACATGTTGTTCAGGTGCCAGTGTACAACCTCAGCTCTGGAGGACCAGTGAGATTCACTTCCAAAGAAAAATAAGTGCCAGGCAAAAAGCCTTGCTGTAATTACCGAGACAAGGACAGACTGTGCCCTGTTTTGCCATTCGAGTGTTTCGGATCACAGAGCTCAGACACAGCATCTCACTGCCAAAAAAGCAGAAATAAAGGTTCCAAAGCTCAAAGCCATGCTTAGGAAGGATTTATGACCCAGCAAAAGCACACTGTACCTGCGAGCAGGAACAGAGACAACCTGAAAAGTACATTCCAGAGCAAGGTAGGTCTTTACTCGCAGTGCTGACCCACCCTGCCTAAAATGAACACCCCTGCAGTGTGTTCCATTGGATACAGAATCTAACATGGGGTTAGCATGGCAGTGATCCCTAGGGAGTATCTGCTGGCCTATCCAGTAGCCTCAGTAGAGGATGTGCTAAGGACACACCAGTAAGAGCTGGTTTTAGTTGCTCCAGTATCTTTGCTCACTGGGCCATAAGGCATGCACCAGAAATCCTGTTAACATCTCGAGTGTTTAATTAAGCATGAGATCACATTACTCAGTTCCACTGTTAAACTGCCTCTGTGGTGCAGCCTCAGCTCATCTGGGCACTGCAGGGCTGGGCAGAAAGGCTCTGGGTGCTGAGGATCACGGCAGAACCCAGGCCCTGCTGCCATTTTGGGCAAGCTCATCTCATGCAGCAAAACCCACCGTGGAAAGATAATTTTTGGTGTGTCTGCAGGAACAAACCTGGGCCGTGCCATCCTCACTGGCAGTGTCATCTGTCCCCATCATGTGAGTGTCTCTCCTGTTTCTTAAGGAATGATACACATAAACCATCTCCCTGCGAATTTCATCCTAAAAGACAGCAGGGAGGAAACAGTTACATGTGATCCACAGCCTCAGACTCATCTCACTGCACTTGCCAATGCTCCTTAATTCTGGAGTCACTCTTACAACAAAGCATGCAAGTCACCCTCCCAAATGAATTTTCCAACAGCCACCTCCCACAGCAATAAGGGACTCTCCAAAACACCTCTGAAAATTTATTTACAATCATCTTCTGCCTTAAAACTGCCCCTGCTAAAGTCCCAGGAGTGATGCTGTACAGAAAACAGGCCATTTAAGGGAAAGTATTAATGAACAGGTGTGCATCAACACATTTCCAGTCTGATACTGATCTGTCTCTTAAAAATCACACGCCCATCATCAGTCCTTGGTCAGAGCTGTGCAAAGCAATTCAGAGCTCTCTGGGCAGGTTGCACATGGAATTTGTGGACACAAGTCTTCCATGTGTCCTGTCATCCTGGGTTGATCTGTGTGACATCAGAAGGCAAGGTGGCCCAAAAATTGGGGGGAAAAAGTCTCCAAAACCTACACAGTCTCAATATGGACACAAGCAAGATGGAGGAAAAAATCAGAAAGTTATGGTGTGTTTTTCTTGGGAAACATTCAATTCATCCAAACAAACCCCAAACTGTACAAGATAATCTTTGCTGTGTGTCCCGCCCCCTTTTTTTTACTAAAAAACCTTCATGGATAAGAAGCAGTATAAACACAGCATAATGCAAGATGCATGGATCAATGTTGTGGAACAACTTAGTAGTGCCCCTGGCACCTGCTTGGATACAGAGATAACCCAGAAGTGAAGACTAAATGCAGCCACAGCAGCAGCTGCAACCACCAGAATTCCCTCTCTTGAGAAAATCTATTTTTATAAATTATTCCTGTTCTTAAATACAAAGAATAGAAAAAAACCCCTATTATCAAGACCTGTAGAGGCCATTTAGCTGCTGTAATGATCTACCCCATCAAACCTGAGACAAAAGCCATGTACCTCCCCTACAGAATCATAGGCTGAATTTAGTTTTGAAGCCCCCCCTCCAGAAGTTTGGAATGTGCCCTATCACTCAACAAACAACCCCACAGTATCCTAACAAACCCTAATGGGATGCAGGATCCAGCTCAGTGTAACTGCATGACCCTTACAGACCTTTTGCACAGGAGAGCAACAACTCACATGCCTCACATGCACTCCCCAGCCCACCCCAAATGTACAGAGGTGGCTTCACTGCACCCACAGCATTCTCTTGATCTGGTTCCACGGAGATGAGAGTGTGATCTCTGAACTGCAGTCTGATTTTGCTGTCTATTTTTGGCAATTTCCCACCTAAGAAAAATAAATCCTCCTTAGAAAGGCAGAAAACCAGACAAACGGTTCAACTGAGCCCCCCTGTGCTCTCCCCACTCTCTCAAGGCTGGACTGTTTGTTAAGCTATGTTTCAACACCCACATGTCCTCCAACTGGTTGTGGAGGGGGCAAGGAGAAAGAGATTTTTTAATTCTCTCACCTTTCCTGTCTGCAAATAACTATAATAAACAGCAAGCTAGAGCCCAGGGAAAACTGCTACCAGTTAAATGCTCTCGGGATACAGTTGATCACAGCTGCCAGTTCCAGTCTAGGATAATCTTTATTCCACTCTAAGGGAGTGTCATCTCTCCCACTGGACACGGGGAGCAAACACACACGTGGGGCCTCACGGCACACGAAGCTGATGCTGGACTGGGATCTTTGCCTACCACAAAATACTAAAAGTCCCAAGAGGAGCAGAGTTAGCAACAGCTCTACCATGGCATCAGCCAGTTTTAGTAACTTCAAAACCCACCTGGAGTCAAGGAATCGGAGTCACATCCCAAGCAAGGCGGCAGCCGGTGCACAATGAAGTCCTTCTTCATGTCAGACGACCTCAGTTCCCTGGTGTGGTCCAGGTGGTCTGCAAGCCTCCTCAAAAGGCTGCTCAGCTTTTTGGTGGGGTCAGCTGCATTCACCTGCTAAATATCCCCACGTGAATTCAAGCTGCACAGATCAGGCCTAAGCCAGTACAGAAATGCTGTAAAACTCTGGACACTCCTCTTTTATCTTTGCAAGGTTAACACTTAGTCCCAAAACAACCACCTTTGTTTGTTTTACACATTCCCCATGAAAGCTCACTTTCCCTTGCTCTGGGGCTACTGCAATGCTAAAGGACAAGCAAATGCAGTTGAAGAGACACTTGTTCCTCCTGGAGCTGATCAGCACGACAGGATCACCATAAAGAGGTCACACAACAATTTACATATCCACTAACTTCTAAAGACTGAAAAGCTTGGCCTCAGAGGAATTATGCCTGTCTGACAGATCCCAAGCAAATAGCATTACTTTTAGAAGGGAACAAGCCATACAAGGACACTGTGATAGGAAAGAAAAGCAGTGCAATGAATTAGGCAATGCTTGAGATGGAGCCAACCTCAGAAGAGTCATCCTGAAGACTTCAAAAGAAGTGGTTGGGCTGCTAGACAAGGCAGTGCCATTGCACTGAGCCTTCAGAGCAGATCAAGTGCTGAAGTTCCACCAGGGTGCCCCATTATTCCCTCAGTCCCACCTACCCACCATCAGCAGTTGCCTCGGGATGCTCGTCCGCAGCGCCACGTCATCTTTTGCTGTGTCAAACACCAGGCCAGGAACTGCATCCAGTAAGAAATCTCCCCAAGAGCTGATGGACAGGAAGAAACAAACAAAAAAAACAAAGTTCCTGAAACAGCTGCACTGAAATAAAACAGACATCACAACTGGTGTCATGGGCTGGAAACCCCGAGAATTCCAGATCTGCTCAGTGCCTTTGGCCCTTCCCTTACTGCTCTGTAGCCTCAGGCAAAGGCTTGTGCACATGTGTGTCCTCACCACCCTCAGGCCAGTGGCACTTCTACAGAGGGAAGGAACTGGCTTGAGAAGGGTCCAGTGTCTTCTGCTTCCAGGTGCTTGCCATTTATCAGTGACTGCAGCTCAAGTGGTTGATGAATTCCTCCTGGGGTCTTTATCATCCAGCCACAGGCACATACAGCCCCACTGCACACAGTGAAGTGTGTGGGGTTGGTTTTGTCACTTCATGTGCTTTTGAGACATTTCTATTGAAGGAGGGAACGTACCCAGGGTTATCAAATCCAACAGGGCATCAGTTTGCAGCTTGACTAGAAACTTAATTACGACCCCAAAACCAAGATGCCTGCAGGGATTTTAATGACACCTGACAGGCAGTTTGTAGGTGTCTTGTTTGCATTAAATCCCCATTCTTAGCCTACATACTTAACCAAAAACATTGGCTTTGATCCCTGTGCTTCTGTTCCCCACTTGTAACAATAAACCAGAGGAGGAGAGGGAGGATCCTACTCCTGCCTGCACCTTCTGTGCCCAGCTTGAGTCGACCTGGGCAGGAAGAGGCTCACGCCAAAGTGCTGCCCTGTCCATGGGTGACCTTCTTCCCTCCCACATCCTGAGGCTGATTTAATGGACAAACATCCAGGGCTGCCAGCAGAACTCCCACCCACCCAGGGCAGGCAGCAGGGCAGGGCCTGTCCTCCAACAGACACTTCACCCTCTGCTCTTGTTCTCCCTCAGCACTCCTGGCTGTCAGCTCTGATCTCTAGACACTACTTTAGTTTAGGAAAAAGAAAAAGTGCCACTTTTTGCAGTCTCGATATTTTTTTATCATCTCCACTCAAGTGTTCCACTGTCTGCTACACAGTGGGAGGGAAGAACTCTGGCCAGTGAAAGGAATTAGACATCTACTCCTCACTACTTCCCTTCTTTTGCCCCCAGAGTCTCCATCTGCCAGCAACTGTCTTCAGCTACTCACTGCTTTCCCAAACTGCCCTGCTTATCCCACATGTGCACACTTCTCTCCTGCTGGGATCTGGCCCAGACAAACCTGAAAATAACCTGAAAGTGCCACCTCCACCAGCACTTCCTCCACAGCTGCTTTCAAGGATTTCTCTTCAATTTGCCAGGGAAATGTTTCCAGATCATACTCCCATCTACAAGTCAGAACACCAGCCTGCACCAGGACTCCTGCTTGTTCTCCCTGCACTTGCTGACAGGAGGTGCAGAGGCAGGATGTCAGCACTTCATCACCAACAGCCTTAACGGGGGATGACTCCACTTTTTAACCTTGGAAGAAGAGCAGCTTTTCCTTTTCCTCTCCTGTTTTTTGGGGTTAGTTTTTTTTTACCTTCTGAATAAAAGAACACGTGTAAATTGAAATAATCTGAACCCAACTTTTCAGAAGACTGACACCTTGGAGCAGCTTCCTCTTAACCCTCTCTCCATGCTGGAGGAGTGGCCAGATGAAGAGTTACCAGCCCATCCTGGCTTCCAGAATGGCACAGCTGGTGGTTAGAGATTCATCTCACACTTATCTAGAATATGCCCAAACTTGTTCTGCCCTTCCTAATTCCTAACTCAGACCAGTGGCTCCAAACCCAGCATCTGGGAGGCTGATTAGGTTGGCAAGAACATTTCCCTGTGTGATAACAGTGTGGGCACAAGGACTGGGAGTGTGTCATAAGAAATCTGACTTGGCATACATGGGGTAGGAGATAAAAAAAACCCACAGATAAGCAGAAAATGTTTGCTTGCAAGGAAGAATTGGCAGCAAATCTGTCAGAAGATTAGTGCAGGTGACTATCAAATACAGGAGAAAACGTGATGAAAGGAGTAACTCATGACTCTTTATCTGAGCTATGAAATGAACAGTAACTTCAGCCACTGATGAGAGATTTTTTTAAATACAGAAGTGAGTTTGCAGTTGTAGCATTTTCCACATTAAAGCCTACAGCTGGTAAATAATAAAATAAGCAATTAAAAAGCAATCAAGCTTGCTGCTTCAAACAACAACAGTCTTCTTGCTCCCCTCCTTCCCCCAAGCCCCAGAACTTCACCACATCTCAGGTCTGTACTGCTCACACACATCACCTGGCAGAGGAAAGCCACACAAAACAAAAGATAAAGAAGAATTACTTGTTTTGGTAGGTACTGATGGTCACGTGTGTGGAATGGGAGGTCCCAAGAGGAGTGTCAGCTTGGTGGATGGTCCCTCTTGGGAAGTACAGTAAGTCACCTGGCTGCAAGAAAATTGATATATTCAGGGCACCAGGTCAAACCTTATTGCAGTCAGAGAAAATACTCTCTGAGCAGACAGTCTGACAATATATATCCTTTAGAATCACAAAATGGAGCAGTCCTGCAATGTACACTTTAATAACATAAAGAACACCAAGCCAGAAGTTCAGAACCTTAAACTTTCCAACCTGCTGTCAATATTTGCTGAAAACATGAAGCAAGGTTTTTAACATCACAGAACACACAGACTCCCACTGAGCTGCAGGAAGAGGACAAAGAAGCAGCTGAGATGGACCTGCTGGCAACACAGTGGGCTGGCAGAGGAGCAGTGAAATGGGGATTTGGTCAGATCACATCAAAAGAAAAGGCTAGTGTTCCAAGAGAAAAGCCAAATAGTCTATAAAAATGGTAATCTGTTACAATACTGTTGTCTGAGATTTTCAGTTAAAGCACTTAAAAAACAGGTACGACCTTCTTCCTCCTCCTCCCCATCTTTCTTCTCACCTATGTAAATTAAAACTCCACACTGAAAAAAAAACTAGATAAGGAAAGTCAAGACAAAAAAGGTGTAAAGCACATAAAATTGCCTCCAAGAAGGAAATAAAAGTTTACTTGTGGCTTGTCCTGTAAACACCTACAGAGTTGGACAGCACAGTCAAAGAAAACTGCCTTCCTTACCAGAGTGGGGACTACACCAACCAAGAGTATTCTGAATTCTCTTAATTTGAAAGATGGAGAAAGGAAATATTCTAGAAAGATGTTTAGGGAGGAAATAGAGTCAAACAACAGCATCCCTCTCAGAGGCAGCCACAAAGAGACAACCAAACTTTGACAGCAGCCACCCAGAAGAAATGGGTCACAGGAAGTGAACAACAGCAAACAGAAGAAAAATAAATTAAAAACTTGGATAACTTTTAAGCCCATCATTATTCCGTAAAAATGAAAGGCACTGAAGTCTGGTCCAAAATATTCCAGGAATGAAAAAGGGAACTGTAATTTACCAGACTTTGCATCTCCCAGTACACGATGACGATTGAATATTCCCCTCTGTCAAACAACACAGCTCATGATGTCAGCATCCCATCCAATGTGTCACACTGTTCCTAAAACACCTACACCATCCAACATGTCACACTATTCCTAAAACACCTACACCATCCAACATGTCACACTATTCCTCAAACACCGACACCCAAATGCAGCTCTGGACACTGAGAAGAGCAGAGAGAGGCTCCATAACAGGCCAAAAGGCAGAGAAACTCCTGAGGATTCCAGCATGGAGCAGCACCACCAGCTGGACAAGTAACACTTCAAAAGCAGGTCAAACAGAACAGGACAAGCACCAGATTCCCTGCTGACACTCAGTAATCTTCATGAAATGTTCCTTTCATTCCAAAAATCAACCACCAACCAAACACTTGAATTTCAGGTTTGGAAAAAGGAAGAGCAATTAATACAGCAAGTTTATATGGGGTTTGGGTCATGCTTTTCTTTATCAGCCAAGGATAAATATTTAAATCTCATTCACCAGAACAGTGACAATGTTCAGTGCAGCAGTAAGTCTCAGTGCACAGGAGGATTAGCCTGAGGGATTACAGGCAGCATGTAAAAGCATAAAAATGTTTTAGAACCATACACAAACCCAGTGTTTTTTCTGCACACAACTCCACAAACATGACCTAGGAGTCAGGGTGCCCAACCTGGAGAGTACTAGTCAATTTACAGAAATAACTGGGGGTTTTGGCCCATTATTTAAATACTAGAAGCAAAGGATACCTTTAAAAAAGGATACAGACAACTCTCACCCAAATTTCTCGTGCTCGCAGTGTGCAAACCCTCCCCTCATTAATTTTTAGATGGCTACAATTCAGAGAAATTTAAATTTGAACTATTTTTTTTTGTCTCTATTTAGAGACAACAGACAGAGGAGTTGTGAAGTGGGATCTGTTTTATCCTAAGGCAGGCATTTGGAAATCCCTGTTTCTCTCCAGTCACTTAAGTAAGTGCTAGAGAACTAACCCAAAAGGAACATCTGCCACACAAATAGCCAAAATTTCAGGTGAAAGAGGCTTATCCCCAACAGAGCATCAGAAACCTCTATAGGGTGCCCAATGGGGGTAGATGGCATGAGTTAGAAATGCTGGATGTGAGGCTGCTGAATAACAAGCATAAGGAAAATGAAACTCCAGGTGTATTGAATGGAAATGAAAATATTAAAAAGCAAAATAGACATATAAGGATTGGATTTTTTGATTTGATTTAAGTGGGATAGTCCAATTTTTTCTTTATAACGCAGTGTATATTCGTATGTTTCTTTTAGAAGCTGATTTAAAATGCATTTGGACCACAGGAATTCATCATATCAGAAACTTCTTAAAAACAGCAGGACCAACAAGCACAACCAGTCTGCTGTTACAGTCCAGCTGAAGAAAGAGCAAGTACTTAGTAAAGGAAAAAGGACTTGTAAATTCTTGGGGCCTGAATGAAGTGAAAATGAAAAAACAGGTGCTAGAAAGCTTCTGCAGCTGTGAAAACAAACTTCTCTTTTTATCTAAGGGAAATACCAGGTCTGGAAAACCCAGTTTACATGCTATTATGATTAGATATTACTATTAGTAAATTTTCAGCAAAATATGTAAGAAAAACGACTACAAGGAAACACAAATAAAAAAAACCACATTTTCCTGTAATGTTTAGTGGGGGGGAGGGTTAGAAGCACACACACAACAGCAAACACTGCCATCAGCAAAAGCCCATGCACAGTTTCCCAGGCAAGGTTGTGCTGTCCTACCTCAACATCATCATAGTGAGGAGGAAGGCCCTGGGATCCCTGGGCAGTGATGGAAACATTGGACCCCACCAGAGACCCAAAGTAGCACTCCAGCTTCTCCTGAAAGATCTTCCACAGCTCCTCCTGTAAAAAAAAAAGATGCTGTTACTTGCTGAAGAGCTCAGGCAAGCCCAGCCCACATCCTCCCCATGGCTTGGGAAGAATGATCACATCAGGGACACAGAGGCTGGGAAGGAAGGTGCTCTGTACCAGTGTTTCTCCTGAAGGAGAGCACTGGAGATGCAAAGGGGATCTGCCAGGAGAGTCACTGCTAAGCCAAAAAGTCTGGTGCCCCAACCTGGGTTTGTTCTCTTCCCTGTGCCATCTTTAGGCTGCACAACCAGACAGACAAGGCTGAACAGAGGAAAATAATCCCACAAACAGCAGAACACCATAAGACAAGAAGCACATGCAGGACCTGCATTCTCTCACCAGAGAGAACACACAGAGGTTAGAGACCTTTCACCAGTTACTCCAATCATTTGGGAATATTCAAAACCAAACTTGACTCATCCACACCCCACATGTGACAGACAAGGCACCGAAGGGAAACAGCAGAACGTGCCAAGTACCAGATCCACACAAGTGCAGCTTGGCCATTAAAGCTGACATCAGCCAGGAACACTATACCTGGGACTCAGCTTGTATTTGGGATCTTATTTGGGTCCACCTCACAATTAAATTGTGTTGACACCTTCAAGACTACCTGAACCAAAGCACCCCCAAGAATCCAAGTCCTTTACACAACTGTGCAGCACCACTGTCTCCTTCTCAAACTCAAGGACTGAGAACACTCAGCTAAAATGGGCTGGTACCTTTCCATGGTGCAATTCACTGGCAAGAACACTGGAAATATTTCACATGGTTTCACACCTTACCCTCCATTAAAGGGAAGTGGCTCAAAAGCCACAAAGTTTGCACAAGGAAACAGTGGGGCAGAAGGGATAATTTAAGCACAGATGCCTAATCATCAATTTTGTGCATTTGTTTTTTTTTTTCCAAACTTTTATGTGACAGAGCAAAATTTTAAAAAGAATATATTATTATACATATTATAGCATGAATCAGATTTTGTTCTTACTGCAGAGCAGTGAAACGTGATGGACAGTGCAAAAGTATAAACTGTGTTTTAATCCAGCTCATGTAAAGATTTCAGCAGGTCATCAATGTCAACCACTTCCCCTGGGGACAGAGATGAAGCCATGCCTAGTGCAACTCAAGCAAAACACACCACATTATTGAGCCAGCATCAATTATATCCAGTGAAACAATCCCACCTTAAATCTCTGAGGCTGATGAAACTGTATTGTTGCCTTTTTCTGGTCAAAATCCTTCCTCAGCTGCATGTAATTCACTTTACCTTCTTTATTTAAAACCTTCTTCTTTCCATTCACACACCTGCAGATATTCCCATCTCGCCCACAGTACAGGCCCTGGCTGCACAGCTCCTTCAAGTCTGACAGCTGGAACAGGGACAGGGAGTAAGCAGCCACCAGGGGATCATTGCTCTGCACGAGCAGTGGCCTTTGCTCCCAGTACTCCTTGAAAAACACCTCTTCTTTGATGGGGGAGATCAAGCTCCCGAAGAGGCTGTCTGGGTTCTCAAAACTCAGGGCTGAGGGAGAACAAGCTGCTTCCAGCTTTGCTCGTTTACACTGTGCCTGTGTTTCTTTTCCCATTTCAGCATGCTTCCCTCCTTCCTTGGGCATGGTTCCTGTTCAAGAGGAGAGAGGACCAAAACAATCAACCAGCAACACAACCTCAAGAGCTCACGGGCCCAGAGCAACAACTCTTCCCCTACCCAGTGGGATATCAGAGTATCCCGGGAACAGCTCTGGTTTCAGAGCCTCACTATTTGCTTCAAAGCATTAACAGTTTACAGAAGACAGGGAACATTGTTAGGCCTTCCTGTTGATGCTCTGTAATTACTACATTTACAAGTTTAAAACTTGTCAAATTTACCAGTTTAAAAGGCCAAGATTCTGCTTTCAGTCCTGTCGAGCTGTCAAACTTTGTTTATGTAGAACAAAAAGAATTCTTTCATACAAGCACAGACATTTCATTTTAAAGCTGGAAGTCATTTACTTGGTTTTTCCCAGGCAGAGAGTATGATTGTGTACCATTATGCAAAAATAAAGAAGTTGATCTACAAATGCTTTGGCTGCCAAATTCTCAGGAAAGTTAAGGGGAAAATCAAGTAACGGTAGGTAACTGTGCAAGTCTGGAAAGCCAACACCTGAGAAGTTTGAACGTGCTGATGCCATAATTTCTAAGTAAAAATGACAGCTCTACTCCCTACACCCATTTGATAGGAAATGCTATCAATTTGTTGAGATACTTTTATTTACACAGATCCCGTACTTTGAAACTTAAACTCCAGTTCTGGTATTTACATGCAGCACTAAGTTCTTCTGTGCAGCAGGACACCCTTGCTGGCCCACTAACTCCTGGGCAGTGTTTCATCAGCAGCTCCTGCACAGCCTGTCCCTCAGCAGTAACCGAGGGTCACCTCAGCCCTGCAGGAGGGAATTCACATCACCTCCTTCCTGAGAGAATGAACATTCCCAACTGCAGCACGAGGCAAGGGAATGCGTACAAAATTAAAGACTGAAAATCAGTCCCTGACTGACAGCAAGATCTGAAGATGCTGCTGAAGGCACCAAGATCTAAAGCTGACATCCCCAAATGACAGCAACACAAATGCAACCAAGCCTGGATTAATAGTTTTGAATTCAAATTCCAGACCTAAATCCATTGTACCAACCTCTCAGCTCATTCACACTGATTTAAAGAAGTTACATTCAGATATTTACTATTCATAGAGCGCAGCTTCATTTACAACACGGGCTGTTCTGTAGCGTTCTGCTGGTTATTACAGCTGTTCCAAGCCCCCTGCCATGGGCAGGGATACCTTCCACAAGATCTAGTTGCTCAAAACCCCATCCAACAGGATCCAACCAGGCCTTGAGCACTGCCAGGGATGGGGCATCCACAGCTTCTAGGGGCAACCTGAGCCAATGCCTCACCACCCTCCAGCAGAAAAAAATTCTCCCTTACATTTAGTCTAAACCTAAACCGTTCAGCTTAAACCCATTGCCCCTTGTCCTGCAGCTACAGGCCCTCATAAAAAGTCCCTCTCCATCCTTCTTGCACCACTTAAGTCCTGACAGGCTGCAAGGAGGTCTCCACAGAGACTTCTCCAGACTGAGCCATCCCAACTCTCCCAGCCTGTCTCCGCAGCTGCTCCATCCCTCTCATCATCTTCCTGGCCTTCCCTGGACTTGATCCAAGAGGTCTGTGCCCTTCTCACGCTGGGAGCTCCAGAGCTGGATGCAGCGCTCCAGGTGGAGAATCACCAGAGCGCGGCAGAGGGGCAGAACCCCCTCCCTCACCCACGGCCCGCTGAACGGGATGCAGGATACGCCCGGATTTCTGGGCTGGGAGCTCAGTGCCAGCTCAGCCCCAACTTCCCATCCACCAGCACCCCCAATTCCTTCCGTGCCGGGCTGGAGGACAAAGCCCAGCGCAGAACCCCACACGGGAGCAGCTGCTCCCCGCCAGGGCTGTTCCCTCCCACACCACGGCAGCTCCCTGGGAAGCGGCGGGAATAGCGCCGGGCACGGCGGGAATACCGCCGGGCACAGCGGGAATAGCGCCGGGCACAGCGGGAATAGCGCCGGGCACAGTGGGAATAGCGCCGGGCACAGCGGGAATAGCGCTGGCACAGCGGGAATACCAACGGGCACAGCGGGAATAGCGCCGGGCACAGCGGGAATAGCGCCGGGCACAGCGGGAATACAGCAGGAAATCCGGCGGCATTCCAGGGTCATTCCAGTGTGTATTCCAGTGGGAACGCAGCAGCACTAAGGTTAATCAATCTGCTTCATACAACGGTGCCTGGGCTTCAGCTGCGTTATTTATTTTTTTTTTCCTGGACCAAAAATCTTCTTCTAGAGTCTCCCTGAGTCTCCCTCAAAGAAAACTTTGGAATCCTCACCGAGCACGTGAAAACTTCCAGAAATATTTTTGGATGCCTGTTAATGGTTTGGTTTACGTTGGCTAATGATGTCAGAAACAAAAGAAAATGTTAGGTAGGCTTTGCTGAAGCTTTGTTCTTGTGTACTGGCTTGAAGGATACGAAGCAGAACTAGCAGAAATAAAAAAGGTGGATTTTGGAAACCTCAGCAGCCTTACAGTGCACGGCTGATGTTGGTACAAAGTGACACTGCCATAAGTGTAACTAGAAGGAGCTTTCAATGACAGGTAAGAGAGGGGACTGTGTCCTGTCAACAACTTAAGGAGGGAGAATAACAGAGCCTTGCACATCTCCAACACCAGTTCAAATCCTTCCCTTTACGGAAAGTGGGTTTCAGTCTTGTTCCTCCTCACAGTGTGGTTGTTACACAGTCAGAACTTCTGCTTCCCTGGCACCAGCTGGATCATTTGGAACAAATGTCCTGATTCCAGTGGGTTCTGCATTCATGGATGCATCCAGCAAATTCCTGTGTGCTGAGCAGAGGAAGTGGCAAAGTATAATATATAGAAAAGGGGGATGGAGGAGAGAAAAAGGCAAACGCTGCTCATACTGTTCAGTCCTTGTTCCTTTACCACCTGGACCGCTCTGTCGCCAGCTGACCAAAATATCCTGGTCACTTGAACATGAAATAAGGATTAATCAGCATGTGGCTGGGTTACCAGCAGAGAGATTTTGGCAGGGGTGAACCTACAGCTGTCCTAATTGTAGAAATGTGTACAAATTAGATAAAAAAATTTAAGTTTCTCTAGAAAGCTTTTTTTTCATAGGCCTGTGAGCTTCAAAGAAAAAGAAGACAATCTCCACTTTCTAATTCTGAGTTCATCACTACATCCCTCAACATCCAGGACATTTTGCAAAATTTATTAAACTTCAAATATTTTAATGTAAATGCTCATCAATAGTTGGGATATTCAAAGTGAAAAACAGGTCACTGTCATGAAATTCTCTTTATTTCTTTCATGAGAATTAGCAAGCTTTGAAGAAGGAAGTAGTTCTCCAGACTTAAAAGGTTGCATCACCTAAATTAACACTCACAGGATGGGCGTACCAGCAGATGCTAAAAATAGAGAGGCCACATCCTGCACCTCAGCCGGTCACAGACACCCTTAAAAAATGTTATTTCTGTTCCAAAAATCCACAAAGTACCTCGGCATAAGTGCCTGAACACCATCAGGGTGAATACTCAAACAAATACACATTTACATAATGGCTGTGGTGTTTTTAATTTGCTGTGGGACATAAACCCCACACATCTGAGCGGCTGCAAAACCAGTAGGAATGGGGAAATACTTTTGAGTACCTTTTTAAAGACTTCCGGGCTGATCTGGAGAGACAAATTGGCTAAAAGTATTTATTCCCATCCCAGTGGGGAAGGTAACACAGCTTCAGAGGAGGGTCGTGGGCGCTGTAACCAGCCCTCTAGCACCCCCTAGACGAGAAATAATGCGTTTAAATACCGTTTGTTATTTTTAACTGCTAATACAAGCAACAGCTTTTTGAAGTGTAATTGATCCCGGTATCATCCCTGTCACTGCCTTAAGAAAATAAAAATTATAACCTTTGCTGTAAAAATATCCAGTCAAGTTTCATCAGCATTTACAAGGGCCTGTAGTGACAGCACAAGGGGGAATGGCTTCAAACTGAGAGAGGGCAGGTTTAGATGGGATATTACGAAAAAAATTCTTCCCTGTGAGGGTGGTGAGGCACTGAAACAAGTTACCCCAAGAATTTATGGATGCCCTATCCCTGGAAGTGTTCAAGGCCACGTTGGATGGAGCTCTGAGCAACCTGGGATAGTGGAAGGTGGAAGGACTGCCAATTCCAGCACAGGGCTCCTGCAAGCACACAACTCTACCTCCACCCTGGAAAGAAAGCCCTTACCCTCCGTCTCTCATGTGCAGTTGGTGGGGCAGCCTGGGCACTCGGTGGGCAGCAAGAGCTTTCTGTGGTGGCACCTTTTGTCTGGCAGGAATCTTCAGTTGGATTCAATTTTCCAGGAGGTGGGACTGGCCATTGCAGAGCAGGGCAGAAAAAAGGGAACAGCAGCTCTTTTCCTAAGGAAAAGAAGTCTGGATCCTTTGGCTTTGAGGTGCAGTTGTTGGGGCAGCCTGGGCACTTCTTGGGCAGCAAGAGTTTTCCGTGGTGGCACCTTTTGTCTGGCAGGAATCTTCAGTTGGATTCAATTTTGGGGAGGTGGGACCGGCCATTGCAGCGCAGGGCTGAAAAAAGAGAGCAACAGCCCTTTTTCCCAGGAAAGCAAGCCTGTAACCTTTGGGTTTCAGGTGCAGTTGGTGGGTTTTACAGATTGGTCAGGGGCTGCAATGTGGTTCTTTAGATGATTACTTCGAAGGCGAGATTAAGGCACAAAACTCCAAATGTTAGGTCTCAAACAGACAATTTGCTTTCTTTGTAGCAATAAGTAATGGCAAAATCGAGGCGGGAGGGGAGAAGAAGAGGGAGAGATAAGGAAAAGGAAAGTACAAAAAGGTTAGCACCACCAGTGAGAGGTCCAGGTGTAGTCAGCCTCAGGCAGTCATGGAAGGACCGCTGGAGAGAAGCAGGGGGGAAACAGACTGGATGCAAGACAGACAGGAGACGGAGCAGGTGGGACATGAGCAGGACAGAGGCAAGCAGGATGGAGCGAGGAGTGGGGACCAGCAGGGGACCCTGGCCAACACTGACTGGACTCACCACCACGCTGGGCACTGCCTTAAATCCCCCCCTGTGGGCGCTCACTGGCCAGCCTGGCACCGGGCACACCTTTACACGATGTTGAATGGCTAAGCTGCTGGTATACAGGCAGGCTGGCTCTGCCAAGGCGGGAAAATGTACCAGCTTTCTGTTGGAGACTCTCCAGGGGTTCCCCAAGACTCCAGCAAGCAGTCTAAAATGTTTTCCTAGGCTGACGAAGACAGCCCTGCAAAGAGCTAAAGCCGGTGTCCGCAATTCTGTTCAGTCACTGGGCTCCGGGGGAGGTTCCTGGTAGCCTTTTCACTTGGAAAGTACATCACCTGATGGAAATACTTTCGTTAGTGTGAAGTGGTTAATTGCTGCTTGGGACACTTTAAAGGACTTGAAAGAAGCCTTGCACAAGGAGCTTAATTGCTCCAGTAACACCTATAGAGCCTCCATGGGACAGATAATTACCAGTTCCTTATTGCAGAGGTCAATATCAAAGCAAAGTAGAGAGTAAGAAATAAAAAATCTATTACAACCAACAACTGGTCCTAGCAGCCAAAGCTTCCAGGCTTTCTTTCCTGGGGGAAAGGGCTGCTGTTCCCTTCTTTCAGCCCTGAGCTGCAATGGTCGGTCCCACCTCCCCAAAACTGAACACAAATGAACATTCCTCCCAGACAAAAAGGTGCCACCACAGAAAGGTCTTGCTGCCCAAGAAGTGCCCAGGCTGCCACACAAACTGCACCTCAAAGCCAGAGGATGCAGACTTTTTTCCTGCTGTTCCCTTTTTTCAGCCCTGCACTGCAATTGCCAATCTAACTCCCAAAATTGAATCCAAATTAAGATTCCTGCCAGACAAAAGGTGCCACCACAGAAAGCTCTTGCTGCCCAAGAAGTGCCCAAGCTGCCCCACCAACTGTACCTCCAAGCCAAAGCTTCCAGGCTTTCTTTCCTTGGGGTAAGGCTGTTGTTTCTTTCTTTTCGGAACCCTGCACTCGACTCCCAAAATTGAAGACAGACAAAGATTACCCCCAAACATGAGGTGCCCAGTCCAGGCCTCCCTGGACACTCTGCCAGTGCCACATCAAGATCCTGTACAGCAACACGTGCTGGGTTGTGTCCTACGGCAAAAGCAGGTGTTCCCAACTCCAGGGCTCTTCCCCGATCCAGTATGGCAAGAGCAGGAGACGGAGTATCTCGGCACCTCAGTTACTTCTGGCAAGAGACTCCATCCCTCCCAGAGCCTCTGGGAGACCTGCTGGAGCCACACACAGGAGCCCCTCTGGCCAGGTCTCCCTGGGGAAGAGGGAAGAGCGGGGAAGAGCAGAGCCCGCTCCTCGCCGAGGATGCACATGGCAGCAAAAGGCTGCGGGTAGGAGTGGGAGCCCAGGCCATTGCAGTCTAAGATTCCCAGGAGCAGGTGGCCCAGCAGCTCCTGTTCCCAAGACACCGGTTCTCAATCCACAGCTCCCAAGAAGCTGCGGCTTTGCCGGAGGAGAAGATCCTTTCTCTGGATCTGGACAAGATCGTCCAGTGACGAAGGCAAGTGCTTCCAACTCCAGGGCTGTCTCTTGAGCCGCCTCTAGAGTACAATATCAGGGAATATCTCCGCATCTCTGTTCCTCCCTGCGATAGCCTCCATCCCTTCCCCAAGCTCTGGCAGTCCTGGTGGACTGCAGGCAGATTAGCCTCTGCCTAAGGGACAAAATCCAGCCTATACGGCAAGGACTTCAAGAATTTCAGTTCTGAGCCAGTAGGGCACTGCAGTACTGTTGTGTAAACACTAAATAAGGAGAAGGGGAAGGAAGAAAATAGAAACTTTTTTTTTTGGTTGCAAATAGGTTTTTGTCGCGTGGGTTTAGGGTGGATATTTGGGAAAGGTTCTTCCTTCTGAGGGTGGTTGGCACTGGACCAGGCTCCCCAGGGCAGTGGTCACAGCACCAAGGCTGGCAGAGTTCAGGCACACGGAGTGACTCTTGGGGTCGATCCTCTGCCGGGCAAAGGCTTGGACTCGACGCTCCTTGTGGGTCCCTTCCACCTCAGCACGTTCTGTGATGGTGCGATGAGTTCCCTCTCTTTCAACACTTTTGTTCTTTTTAGGGCTCCTCGCTGCCCGGGGGCCGAAGCCCGCCTTCCGCGCGCCTGCTTCCCTGCCCGTTGTGGCGGCCGCAGCCAGGCGCTGAGTGCCCGCTCCCGGGCGGGCTCGGCCGCTCGCTCCAGGAGTGGGGGGGCAGCGCCGGCGCCTCGAGGATTCCCGGGATTCCCTCGCCGGTTTCCAGGCAACGCTCCCCGCGCGCTCCTCGCTCCACGGCCGAACGTGCGCAGCCAATGGGAGGCGGCGGAGTGGGCGGGGCGAGGCGGGGATTGGGCGGGGCGGGGATTGGGCGGGGCGGGGGCGGGGCCGAGAGGGGCGTTTGAGGGGATTTGGATGGGAGCGGGAGCGCTGCCGCTGAGCGACCTCCGGTGCGCGGCCCCCGGGCAGCGGCCCCAAGACCCCCGGTGAGTGGCCCCCGGAGCGCGGCCCCGGGGGAAGGACCCCCCGTGCGCGGCCCCCCGGCGAGTGGCCGCTGGTGAGCGACCCCCCGTAAGTGACACCCGGTGAGCGACCCGCGGTGAACAAGCCCCGGTAAGTGATCCCTGGGGAGGGACCCCCGGTGAATGACCCGCGGTGAACAACCCCTGGCAAGTGACCCCCGGGGAGGAAGCCCCGGTAAGTCACCCCCGAGGAGGGACCCCCGGTGAGTGAGCCCCGGGGACAGTCCCCCGGTGCGCGGCCCCCGGGGGTGTCTGTCCGGGGCTGGGCGCGTTCCTTCCCCGTGCAGAGCCGAGCGGGGCCGTGGCGGGAGCGGGGCCGGAGCGGAGCCGGCCGGGGGGGCAGAGGGGAGCCCTGAGCCGCCTTCTGCCGAGGGGGCTGCTGGAAAGGAGCCTGCGCTGGGAGGAGCGGGGGACGTGGCCCGAGGCTGAGGCAGGGGAGCTTCAGGTCAGCTCCTGGAGAAAGGTTTCTGGCTGTGTGTTTCGGGGGGGGCTCGGGCACTGCAATGGGTTGCCCGGGCGGAGCCAGCACCCCGGCAGGTGTTTCAGAGGCGCCTGCATCTGGCCATGGCTGACAGGCTTTAGTGGTTTGGGGGTTGCTGGGGCAGTGCTGGGCTGACAGTTGGACTTGATGGAATCATGGAACGTGCTGAGTTGGGAGGGTCCCACCGGCACCGTGGAGTCCAGCTCCTGAGTTTTAGGCACCACTAAAGGAACTGAATCTGCATCGAGCTGTTTGGCTCCAAAAACTCTTCTGCCCCTAGTCTACACTGCCAAGTAAAACAAAACAGATCGTGCAAAATAGAGGCCTGTGTTCCCCCTAAAGGGAAGTCAGGCAGTTACAAACCAGGACAATAAATCAAAGCTCAGAGCTTGCATTCATGGTCCCCACAGTTGTATGACACATCAAACCAGTCCGCTGTTACCCATGTAGAACTCTCATCAGGAACCCCAAACTTTCTTGTGTGTATTTGTATAGATATGTATATATACACATACCTATGTATAGATATCTATTTGTGTGTATCTCTGTAAGATTCTGTATCTTTGGATGTGATATTGGCATGCTATTGTTGTGTGGCAACAAGTGGACTTAAAAGGTCACAACACTTTAGGAGATCGCCTTTCTGCTTGTGGGTTCTATTTTTGAAAGAAGGTAACAAGAAAAGAACTCTTTAGCCAAATATAAGTTAAGGGCTCCTCGCTGCCCGGGGGCCGAAGCCCGCCTTCCGCGCGCCTGCTTCCCTGCCCGTTGTGGCGGCCGCAGCCAGGCGCTGAGTGCCCGCTCCCGGGCGGGCTCGGCCGCTCGCTCCAGGAGTGGGGGGGCAGCGCCGGCGCCTCGAGGATTCCCGGGATTCCCTCGCCGGTTTCCAGGCAACGCTCCCCGCGCGCTCCTCGCTCCACGGCCGAACGTGCGCAGCCAATGGGAGGCGGCGGAGTGGGCGGGGCGAGGCGGGGATTGGGCGCGGCGGGGATTGGGCGAGGCGGGGATTGGGCGGGGCGGGGGCGGGCCTGAGAGAGGCGGTTGGTGGGGTTTGGGTGGGAGCGGGCGGGGCCGGGAGCGGGAGCGCTGCCGCTGAGCGGCCCCCGGGCAGCGGCCCCCGGGCAGCGGCCCCCGGGCAGCGGCCCCCGGGCAGCGGCCCCCGGGCAGCGGCCCCAAGACCCCCGGCGAGTGGCCCCCGGTGCGTGGCCCCGGGGGAGGGACCCCCCCGTGCGCGGCCCCCCGGCGAGTGGCCGCTGGTGAGCGACCCCCGGTGAGCGACCCCCTGTAAGTGACACCCGGTGAGCGACCCGCGGTGAACAAGCCCCGGTAAGTGATCCCTGGGGAGGGACCCCCGGTGAATGACCCGTGGTGAACAACCCCTGGCAAGTGACCCCCGGGGAGGGAACCCCGGTAAGTCACCCCCGAGGAGGGACCCCCGGTGAGTGAGCCCCGGGGACAGTCCCCCGGTGCGCGGCCCCCGGGGGTGTCTGTCCGGGGCTGGGCGCGTTCCTTCCCCGTGCAGAGCCGAGCGGGGCCGTGGCGGGAGCGGGGCCGGAGCGGAGCCGGCCGGGGGGGCAGAGGGGAGCCCTGAGCCGCCTTCTGCCGAGGGGGCTGCTGGAAAGGAGCCTGCGCTGGGAGGAGCGGGGGACGTGGCCCGAGGCTGAGGCAGGGGAGCTGCAGGTCAGCTCCTGGAGAAAGGTTTCTGGCTGTGTTTTTCGGGGGGGGCTCGGGCACTGCAATGGGTTGCCCGGGCGGAGCCAGCACCCCGGCAGGTGTTTCAGAGGCGCCTGCATCTGGCCATGGCTGACACGCTTTAGTGGTTTGGGGGTTGCTGGGGCAGTGCTGGGCTGACAGTTGGACTTGATGGAATCATGGAACGTGCTGAGTTGGGAGGGTCCCACCGGCACCGTGGAGTCCAGCTCCTGAGTTTTAGGCACCACTAAAGGAACTGAATCTGCATCGAGCTGTTTGGCTCCAAAAACTCTTCTGCCCCTAGTCTACACTGCCAAGTAAAACAAAACAGATCGTGCAAAATAGAGGCCTGTGTTCCCCCCAAAGGGAAGGCAGGCAGTTACAAACCAGGACGGTAAATCAAAGCTCAGAACGTACGTTCTTGGTCCCCACAGTTGTATGACACATCAAACCAGTCCTCTGTTCATTACCCGTGTAGAACTCTCATCAGGAACCCCAAACTTTCTTGTGTGTATTTGTATAGATATGTATAGATATGTATAGGTAGATAGATATACATACATAGATATGTATAGGTATCTATTTGTGTGTATCTCTGTAAGATTCTGTATCTTTGGATGTGATATTGGCATGCTGTTGTTGTGTGGCAACAAGTGGACTTAAAAGGTTACAACACTTTAAGAGATCGCCTTTCTGCTTATGGGTCCTGTTTTTTAAAGAAGGTATCAAGAAAAGAACTCTTTAGCCAAATATAAGTTAAGACATTAATCAGAGCAAATGTATTGATTTTTATTTCCAATTGTACAACAAGTCATTCAACTATTTGCATACTCCAAAGCTGGGTTGGAAACTTCTCCCTCAGAAATAAGAAAACCTGTTTTCCGAGGCTGTTACTGACAGCCATGGCAGAGTTTCCAATAACAACTCCCCATTCTTGAAATGCAAAGCCTGAAAAATGAAACAAGCGTTAACCTGGAATTCTTGTTGCCAGCACTGATCTGGACAGAAGTTATTAGAGAGTGGAGCAAAGCTAGCACCACAAACAACCTTGGGCTCTGCATTCGTTGGTCATGGCAACAAAGTTTTGCTTTTCAACCCATCTGCTAAGGAAACCTTGCCAGAAAAGTGAGTTTATAACACTACTTTTCTTAAGAAGTTAGGAGGCCTTAATCCAGTGTACACAGATGAGACCCTGAAATAGGAGAGAGTCCAGTTGCTGATGATCAGTGCAGATGAGGAATCAGCTCTGCTGAGTAGGCTTCAAGCTTTGTGATTTTTACAAGTGGACTATTTCAAAACTGTTGTAGAAGAAACAGTCTTTTCTGTTTGATCAACTTTCCACTTTCAGAATACTGGAGTTTATCCCTCAAATTCAGCCTGTAGTTTCAAAAGATAAAAATCCTTACAGGAAACCTTTCAGCCTCAGTAGCCAATTGCAACATGACCAGGGAAGTTCAGCAACAGCACCATTCATTAAATGAACTGTTCTGGACCAGCCATCCCAGAGAGATTGAGCTCCAGTGCTAAACCCCATAGAGTGCCAAGTGCCATAAGAGCTGATTTTTGGCTTCGCTGAGATTCTCTCTGGTTTCATTTGGTGTAGCTGGCACATCTGGAGCAAAGGGTCTGGGCAAAAGCACATCCTTAGAAGGGTCCAGTACAAATCATGTGACAAGATTAGCGATTTCTCTAATTGAGGAAGTATATTAGATACACATATGTATTTTTCTACCTCCTCTTTCCGCACTGCTGCTGTATTCCTTCATCATGCCCTGTGACCAGTCCCAGTGCTCTGTGATTGACACCATAAGGGACTTGCTAACAGGGAACAAACACCTCCGAGACAAAAGGTGCCACCACAGAAAGCTCTTGCTGCCCAAGAAGTGCCCAGGCTGCCACAACGACTGCACCTGAAGCCAAAAGATCCAGACATTCTTTCCTGGGGGAAAGGGCTGCTGATTCACTTTTTTCAGCCCTGCGCTGCAATGGCCTGTCCCACCTTTTGAAAAATTAAATCCAAATGAAGATTCCTGCCAGGCAAAAGGTGCAACCACAGAAAAATCTTGCTGCCCAAGAAGTGCCCAGGCTGCCCAAACAACTGCACCTCAAAGCCAAAGGTTCCAGATTTTTTTTCCTGGTGGAAAGAGCTGCTGTTCCCTTTTTTCTACTTTGCGCAACAATGGCGGGTCCCACCTCCTGAAAACTTCAATCCAAATGAAGATTCCTGCCAGACAAAAGGTGCCACCACAGAATGTCTTGCTGCCCAAGAAGTGCCCGGGCTGCCCCAACAACTGCACCTCAAAGCTTCCAGACTTTTTTCCAGCTGGAAGGAGCTGCTGTTCCCGTTTTCAGCCCTGCGCTGCAATGGCCGGTCCCACCTCCTGGAAAATTTACTCCAACTGAAGATTCCTGCCAGACAAAAGGTGCCATCACAGAAAACTCTTTCTGCCCAAGAAGTGCCCAGGCTGCCCCAACAAACTTCCAAGCCAAAGCTTCCAGACTTTTTTTCCTTAAGGAAAGAACTGATGTTCCCTTTTTTCTGCTTTGTGCTGCAAGGGGCGGTCTCACCTTTTAAAAGATTGAATCGAAATGTAGATTCCTGCTCGACAAAAGGTGCCACCACAGAAAGTTCTTGCTGCCCAAGAAGTGCCCAGGCTGCCCCACCAACTGCACCTGAAGCTAAAGCTTCCAGACTTTTTTTCCTGGTGGAAGGAGCTGCTGTTCCCTTTTTTCAGCCCTGCGCTGCAATGGCCTGTCCCACCTCCTGGAAAATTGAATCCAGCTGAAGATTCCTACCAGACAAAAGGTGCCACCAACAGAAAGGTCTTTTTTCTGCCCTTGAAGTACCCAGGGTGCACCAACAACTGCACCTCAGAGCCAAAATTTCCAGACTTTTTTTCCTTAGGAAAAGAGCTGCTGTTCCCTTTTTTCACCCCTGCTCTGCAATGACTGGTCCCACCTCCTGGAAAATGGAATTTAAATGAAGATTCCTGCCAGACAAAAGGTGCCACCACAGAAAGTTCTTCCTTCCCAAGAAGTGCCCAGGATGGCCCAATAACTGCACCTGAAGCCAAAGCTTCCAGACTTTTTTTCCTGGTGGAAAGAGCTGCTGTTCCCTTTTTTCACCCCTGCGCTGCAATGGCCCGTCCCACCTCTTGAAAAATTGAATCCAAATGAAGATTCCTGCCAGACAAATGGTGCCACCACAGAAAGTTCTTGCTGCCCAAGAAGTTCCCAGGCTGCCCAACCAACCACACCTGAAAGCAAAGCTTCCCGACTTTTTTTCCTGGTGGAAAGAGCTGCTGTTCCCTTTTTTCAGGCCTGTGATTCAATGGCCTGTCCCACCTTTTGAAGAATTAAATCCAACAGAAGATTCCTGCCAGACAAAAGGTGCCACCACAGAAAATTCTTCCTTCCCAAGAAGTGCCCAGGCTGCCCCAACAACTGCACCTGAAGCCAAAGGATCCAGACTTTTTTTTTTTCGTGGAAAGATCTGCTGTTCCCTTTTTCAGCACCGTGCTACAATGGCTTGTCCCACCTCCTGAAAAATTTACTCCAAATGAAGATTCCTGCCTAACAAAAGGTGCCCCCACAAAAGTTCTTGCTGCCCAAGATGTGCCCAGGCTGCACCAACTGCACCTCAAAGCCAAAGCTTCCAGACTTTTTTTCCTTAGAGATAGAGCTGCTATTCCCTTTTTCAGCCCTGCGCTGCAATGGCCTGTCCTACCTTTTGAAAAATTAAATCCAAATGAAGATTCCTGCCAGACAAAAGGTGCCACCACAGAAAACTCTTCCTTCCCAAGAAGTGCCCATGCTTCACCAACTACACCTGAAGCCAAAGCTTCCAGACTTTTTTTCCTTAAGGAAAGAACTGCTGTTCCCTTTTTTCAGCCCTGCGCTGCAATGGCCTGTCCCACCTCCTGAAAAATTCAATGGAAATGAAGATTCCTGCCAGACAAAAGGTGCCACCACAGAAAGCTCTTGCTGCCCCAGAAGTGCCCAGGCTGCCCCAACAACTGCACCTCAAAGCCAAAGCTTCCAGCCTATTTTTCCTGGTGGAAAGAGCTGCTATTCCCTTTTTCAGCCCTGCGCTGCAATGGCCTGTCCTACCTTTTGAAAAATTAAATCCCACAGAAGATTCCTGCCAGACAAAAGGTGCCACCACAGAAAACTCTTCCTTCCCAAGAAGTGCCCATGCTTCACCAACTACACCTGAAGCCAAAGCTTCCAGCCTTTTTCTCCTGATGGAAAGAGCTGCTGTTCCCTTTTTTCAGCCCTGCGCTGCAATGGCCGGTCCCACCTCCTGGAACATTGAATCCAAATGAAGATTCCTGCCAGACAAAAGGTACCACAACAGAAAGTTCTTCCTGCCCAAGAAGTTCCCAGGCTGCCCCAACAACTGCACCTCAAAGCCAAAGCTTCCAGACTTTTTTTCCTTAGGGAAAGAGCTGCTGTTCCCTTTTTTCAGCCCTGCGCTGCAATGGCCAGTCCCACCTCCTGAAAAATTGAATCCAAATGAAGATTCCTACCAGGCAAAAGGTGCCACCACAGAAAGGTCTTCCTGCCCAAGAAGTTCCCAGGCTGCCCCAACAACTGTACCTGAAGCCAAAGGTTCCAGTCCTTTTTTCATGGTTCAAAGAGCTGCTGTTCCCTTTTTTCAGCCCTGCGCTGCAATGGCCGGTCCCACCTCCTGAAAACTTCAATCCAAATAAAGATTTCTGCCAAACAAAAGGTGCCACCACAGAAAACTCTTCCTGCCCAAGAAGTTCCCAGGCTGCCCCAACAACTGCACCTCAAAGCCAAAGCTTCCTGACTTTTTTTCCTGGTGGAAAGAGCTGCTGTTCCCTTTTTTCATCCCTGCGCTGCAATGGCCTGTCCCACTTCCTGGAAAATTGAATCCAAATGAAGATTCCTGCCAGACAAAAGGTGCCACCACAAGAAAGGTCTTGCTGCTTGAGAAATGCCCAGGCTGCCCCACCAATAACACCTGAAACCAGAGGATCCAGACTTTTTTTTCTTAGGGAAAGAGCTGCTGTTCCCTTTTTTCAGCCCTGCGCTGCAATGGCCGGTCCCACCTCCTGAAAATTTACGCCAAATGACGATTCCTGCCAGACAAAAGGTATCACAACAGAAAGTTCTCCCTGCCCAAGAAGTTCCCAGGCTGCCCCAACAACTGCACCTCAAAGCCAAAGCTTCCAGACTTTTTTTCCTTAGGGAAAGAGCTGCTGTTCCCTTTTTTCAGCCCTGCGCTGCAATGGCCGGTCCCACCTCCTGGAACATTGAATCCAAATGAAGATTCCTACAAGACAAGGGGTGCCACCACCGAAAGTTCTTGCTGCCCCAGAATTGCCTAAACTGCCCCAACAACTGCACCTGAAGCCAAAGGATCCCGACTTTTTTATTCCTTAGGGAAAGAGCTGCTGTTCCCTTTTCTCAGGCCTGAGCTACAATGGCCTGTCACAACTCCTTAAAAATTTTCTCTAAATGAAGATTCCTGCCAGACAACAGGTGCCACCACAGAAAGCTCTTTGCTTCCCAAGAAGTGCCCAGGCTGCCCCAACAACTGCACCTCAAAGCCAAAGCTTCCTGACTTTTTTTCCTTAGGGAAAGAGCTGCTGTTCCCTTTTTTCAGGCCTGCGCTGCAATGGCCGGTCCCACCTCCTGGAAAATTTCCTCTAAATGAAGATTCCTGCCAGACAAAGGGTGCCACCACAGAAAGGTCTTGCTGCCCAAGAAGTGCCCAGGCTGCCCCACCAATTACACCTGAAGCCAAAGCTTCCAGTTTTTTTTTTCCTTAGGGAAAGAGCTGCTGTTCTCTTTTTCAGCCCTGCTCTGCCATGACTGGTCCCACCTCCTGGAAAATGGAATTTAAATGAAGATTCCTGCCAGACAAAAGGTGCCACCACAGAAAGTTCTTCCTGGCCAAGAAGTGCCCAGGATGGCCCAATAACGGCACCTGAAGCCAAAGCTTCCAGACTTTTTTTCCTGGTGGAAAGAGCTGCTGTTCCCTTTTTTCACCCCTGCGCTGCAATGGCCCGTCCCACCTCTTGAAAAATCATGCAAATGACGATTCTGCCAGACAAAGGTGCCACCACAGAAGGTCTTCTCCAGAAGTTCCCGGCTGCCCACAGCACACCTGAAAGCAAAGCTCCCGACTTTTTCCTGGTGGAAGAGCTGTTGTTCCCTTTTTCAGGCCGTGATTCAATGCCTGTCCCACCTTGAAGAATTAAAATTCCAACCGAAGATTCCTGCCACGACCAAAGGTGCCACCACAGAAAATTCTTCCTTCCAAGAAGTTCCCAGTCTGACCCAACAAACTGTACCTGAAGCCCTAGAGGATCCAGACTTTTTTCCTTGGGAAAGAGTCTGTTCCATTTCAGCCCTTGTACGCTGCCAGGCCGTCCACTCTGAAAAATTGAATCCAAATGAAGCTTCCTGCCAGACAAAAGGTGCCACCACAGAAAGGTCTTCCTGCCCAAGAAGTTCCCAGGCTGCCCCAACAACTGTACCTGAAGCCAAAGGTTCCAGTCCTTTTTTTATGGTTGAAAGAGCTGCTGTTCCCTTTTTTCAGCCCTGCGCTGCAATGGCCGGTCCCACCTCCTGAAAACTTCAATCCAAATGAAGATTTCTGCCAAACAAAAGGTGCCACCACAGAAAACTCTTCCTGCCCAAGAAGTTCCCAGGCTGCCCCAAACAACTGCACCTGAAGCCAAAGCTTCCAGACTTTTTTTCCTTAAGGAAAGACCTGATGTTCCCTTTTTTCTGCTTTGTGCTGCAAGGGGCGGTCTCACCTTTTAAAAGATTGAATCGAAATGTAGATTCCTGCTCGACAAAAGGTGCCACCACAGAAAGTTCTTGCTGCCCAAGAAGTGCCCAGGCTGCCCCACCAACTGCACCTGAAAGCAAAGCTTCCCGACTTTTTTTCCTGGTGGAAGGAGCTGCTGTTCCCTTTTTTCAGCCCTGCGCTGCAATGGCCTGTCCCACCTCCTGGAAAATTGAATCCAGCTGAAGAGTCCTACCAGACAAAAGGTGCCACCAACAGAAAGGTCTTTTTTCTGCCCTTGAAGTACCCAGGGTGCACCAACAACTGCACCTCAGAGCCAAAATTTCCAGACTTTTTTTCCTTAGGAAAAGAGCTGCTGTTCCATTTTTTCTCCCCTGCGCTGCAATGGCCGGTCCCACCTCCTGAAAAATTCAATCCAGCTGAAGATTGCTGCCAGACAAAAGGTACCAGCACAGAAAGTTCTTGCTGCCTCACAAGTGCCCAGGCTGCCCCAAGAACTGCACGTGAAGCCAAAGCTTCCAACCTTTTTTCGTGGTGAAAAGAGCTGCTGTTCCCTTTTTTCAGCCCTGCTCTCAATGGCCGGTCCCACCTCCTGGAACACTGAATCCAACTGAAGATTCCTACCAGACAAAAGGTGCCACCACAAGAAAGGTCTTGCTGACCAAGAAGTGCCCAGGCTGCCCCAACAACTGCACCTGAAGCCAAAGGATCCAGACTTTTTTTTTCGTGGAAAGATCTGCTGTTCCCTTTTTCAGCACCGTGCTACAATGGCTTGTCCCACCTCCTGAAAAATTTACTCCAAATGAAGATTCCTGCCTAACAAAAGGTGCCCCCACAGAAAGTTCTTGCTGCCCAAGAAGTGCCCAGGCTGCAGCAACTGCACCTCAAAGCCAAAGCTTCCAGACTTTTTTTCCTTAGAGATAGAGCTGCTGTTCCCTTTTTTCAGCCCTGCGCTGCAATGGCCTGTCCCACCTCCTGAAAAATTCAATGCAAATGAAGATTCCTGCCACACAAAAGGTGCCACCACAGAAAGCTCTTGCTGCCCCAGAAGTGCCCAGGCTGCCCCAACAACTGCACCTCAAAGCCAAAGCTTCCAGCCTTTTTTTCCTGGTGGAAAGCGCTGCTATTCCCTTTTTCAGCCCTGCGCTGCAATGGCCTGTCCTACCTTTTGAAAAATTAAATCCCACAGAAGATTCCTGCCAGACAAAAGGTGCCACCACAGAAAACGCTTCCTTCCCAAGAAGTGCTCATGCTTCACCAACTACACCTGAAGCCAAAGCTTCCAGCCTTTTTCTCCTGATGGAAAGAGCTGCTGTTCCCTTTTTTCAGCCCTGCGCTGCAATGGCCGGTCCCACCTCCTGGAACATTGAATCCAAATGAAGATTCCTGCCAGACAAAAGGTACCACAACCGAAAGTTCTTCTGCCCAAGAAGTCCCAGGTGCCCCAAACCAGCCCACACCTGAACGCCCAGCTTCCGACTTTTTTTCCGGTGGAAAGAGCTGCTGGTCCCTTTTTTTCAGGCCTGTGATTCATGGCCTGTCCCACCTTTGAAGAATTTAAATCCAACAGAAGATTCCTGCCAGCCAAAAAGGTGACATGGGTCCACCACAGAAAATTCTTCCTTCCCAAGAAGTTCCCAGGCTGCCCCAACAACTGTACCTGAAGCCAGAGGATCCAGACTTTTTTCCTTAGGGAAAGAGCTGCTGTTCCATTTTCCAGCCCTGCGCTGCAATGGCCGGTCCCACCTCCTGAAAAATTGAATCCAAATAAAGATTCCTGTCAGACAAAAGGTGCCACCACAGAAAACTCTTCCTGCCCAAGAAGTTCCCAGGCTGCCCCAACAACTGTACCTGAAGCCAAAGGTTCCAGTCCTTTTTTCATGGTTGAAAGAGCTGCTGTTCCCTTTTTTCAGCCCTGCGCTGCAATGGCTGGTCCCACCTCCTGAAAACTTCAATCCAAATGAAGATTTCTGCCAAACAAAAGGTGCCACCACAGAAAACTCTTCCTGCCCAAGAAGTTCCCAGGCTTCCGAAACAACTGCACCTGAAGCCAAAGCTTCCAGACTTTTTTTCCTTAAGGAAAGAACTGATGTTCCCTTTTTTCTGCTTTGTGCTGCAAGGGGCAGTCTCACCTTTTAAAAGGTTGAATCGAAATGTAGATTCCTGCTCGACAAAAGGTGCCACCACAGAAAGTTCTTGCTGCCTAAGAAGTGCCCAGGCTGCCCCACCAACTGCACCTGAAGCTAAAGCTTCCAGACTTTTTTTCCTGGTGGAAGGAGCTGCTGTTCCCTTTTTTCAGCCCTGCGCTGCAATGGCCTGTCCCGCCTCCTGGAAAATTGAATCCAGCTGAAGATTCCTACCAGACAAAAGGTGCCACCAACAGAAAGGTCTTTTTTCTGCCCTTGAAGTACCCATGGTGCACCAACAACTGCACCTCAGAGCCAAAATTTCCAGACTTTTTTTCCTTAGGAAAAGAGCTGCTGTTCCATTTTTTCTCCCCTGCGCTGCAATGGCCGGTCCCACCTCCTAAAAAATTCAATCCAGCTGAAGATTGCTGCCAGACAAAAGGTACCCCCACAGAAAGTTCTTGCTGCCTCACAAGTGCCCAGGCTGCCCCAAGAACTGCACGTGAAGCCAAAGCTTCCAACCTTTTTTCGTGGTGAAAAGAGCTGCTGTTCCCTTTTTTCAGCCCTGCTCTCAATGGCCGGTCCCACCTCCTGGAACACTGAATCCAACTGAAGATTCCTACCAGACAAAAGGTACCACCACAAGAAAGGTCTTGCTGACCAAGAAGTGCCCAGGCTGCCCCAACAACTGCACCTGAAGCCAAAGGATCCAGACTTTTTTTTTTCGTGGAAAGGTCTGCTGTTCCCTTTTTCAGCACCGTGCTACAATGGCTTGTCCCACCTCCTGAAAAATTTACTCCAAATGAAGATTCCTGCCTAACAAAAGGTGCCCCCACAGAAAGTTCTTGCTGCCAAAGATGTGCCCAGGCTGCAGCAACTGCACCTCAAAGCCAAAGCTTCCAGACTTTTTTTCCTTAGAGATAGAGCTGCTGTTCCCTTTTTTCAGCCCTGCGCTGCAATGACCGGTCCCACCTCCTGAAAAATTCAATGCAAATGAATATTCCTGCCAGACAAAAGGTGCCACCACAGAAAGCTCTTGCTGCTCCAGAAGTGCCCAGGCTGCCCCAACAACTGCACCTCAAAGCCAAAGCTTCCAGCCTTTTTTTCCTGGTGGAAAGAGCTGCTATTCCCTTTTTCAGCCCTGCGCTGCAATGGCCTGTCCTACCTTTTGAAAAATTAAATCCCACAGACGATTCCTGCCAGACAAAAGGTGCCACCACAGAAAACTCTTCCTTCCCAAGAAGTGCCCATGCTTCACCAACTACACCTGAAGCCAAAGCTTCCAGCCTTTTTCTCCTGATGGAAAGAGCTGCTGTTCCCTTTTTTCAGCCCTGCGCTGCAATGGCCGGTCCCACCTCCTGGAACATTGAATCCAAATGAAGATTCCTGCCAGACAAAAGGTACCACAACAGAAAGTTCTTCCTGCCCTTGAAGTTTCCAGGCTGCCCCAACAACTGCACCTCAAAGCCAAAGCTTCCAGACTTTTTTTCCTGGTGGAAAGAGCTGCTGTTCCCTTTTTTCTGCCCTGCGCTGCAATGGCCGGTCCCACCTCCTAGAAAAATTTCTCTAAATGAAGATTCCTGCCAGACAAAAGGTGCCACCACAGAAAGCTCTTTGCTTCCCAAGAAGTGCCCAGGCTGCCCCACCAACTGGACCTCAAAGCCAAAGCTTCCAGCCTTTTTTTCCTTAGGGAAAGAGCTGCTGTTCCCTTTTTTCTGCCATGCGCTGCAATGGCCGGTCCCACCTCCTGGAACATTGAATCCAAATGAAGATTCCTACAAGACAAAGGGTGCCACCACCGAAAGTTCTTGCTGCCCCAGAATTGCCCAAACTGCCCCAACAACTGCACCTGAAGCCAAAGGATCCCGACTTTTTTATTCCTTAGGGAAAGAGCTGCTGTTCCCTTTTCTCAGACCTGAGCTACAATGTCCTGTCACAACTCCTTAAAAATTTTCTCTAAATGAAGATTCCTGCCAGACAACAGGTGCCACCACAGAAAGCTCTTTGCTGCCCAAGAAGTGCCCAGGCTGCCCCAACAACTGCACCTCAAAGCCAAAGCTTCCTGACTTTTTTCCTTAGGGAAAGAGCTGCTGTTCCCTTTTTTCAGGCCTGCGCTGCAATGGCCTGTCCCACCTCCTGGAAAATTTCCTCTAAATGAAGATTCCTGCCAGACAAAAGGTGCCACCACAGAAAGGTCTTGCTGCCCAAGAAGTGCCCAGGCTGCCCCACCAATTACACCTGAAGCCAAAGCTTCCAGTTTTTTTTTTCCTTAGGGCAAGAGCTGCTGTTCTCTTTTTCAGCCCTGCTCTGCAATGACTGGTCCCACCTCCTGGAAAATGGAATTTAAATGAAGATTCCTGCGAGACAAAAGGTGCCACCACAGAAAGTTCTTCCTGGCCAAGAAGTGCCCAGGATGGCCCAATAACTGCACCTGAAGCCAAAGCTTCCAGACTTTTTTTCCTGGTGGAAAGAGCTGCTGTTCCCTTTTTTCACCCCTGCGCTGCCATGGCCCGTCCCACCTCTTGAAAAATTGAATCCAAATGAAGATTCCTGCCAGACAAATGGTGCCACCACAGAAAGTTCTTGCTGCCCAAGAAGTTCCCAGGCTGCCCAACCAACCACACCTGAAAGCAAAGCTTCCCGACTTTTTTTCCTGGTGGAAAGAGCTGCTGTTCCCTTTTTTCAGTCCTGTGATTCAATGGCCTGTCCCACCTTTTGAAGAATTAAATCCAACAGACGATTCCTGCCAGACAAAAGGTGCCACCACAGAAAATTCTTCCTTCCCAAGAAGTTCCCAGGCTGCCCCAACAATGTACCTGAAGCCGAGGATCCAACTTTTTTCCTTAGGGAAAGAGCTGCTGTTTTCCATTTTTCAACCCAACCAGCCTGCGCTGCAATGGCCTGGCCTACATTGTGAAAAATTAAATCCCACAGAAGATTCCTGCCAGACAAAAGGTGCCACCACAGAAAACTCTTCCTTCCCAAGCAGTGCCCATGCTTCACCAACTACACCTGAAGCCAAAGCTTCCAGCCTTTTTCTCCTGATGGAAAGAGCTGCTGTTCCCTTTTTTCAGCCCTGCGCTGCAATGGCCTGTCCCACCTCCTGAAAAATTTACACCAAATGAAGATTCCTGCCAGACAAAAGGTACCACAACAGAAAGTTCTTCCTGCCCAAGAAGTTCCCAGGCTGCCCCACTAACTGCAACTCAAAACCACAGCTTCCAGTCTTTTTTTCCTGGTGGAAAGAGCTGCTGTTCCCTTTTTTCTGCCCTGCGCTGCAATGGCCGGTCCCACCTCCTAGAAAAATTTCTCTAAATGAAGATTCCTGCCAGACAAAAGGTGCCACCACAGAAAGCTCTTTGCTTCCCAAAAAGTGCCCAGGCTGCCCCACCAACTGGACCTCAAAGCCAAAGCTTCCAGACTTTTTTTCCTGGTGGAAAGAGCTGCTGTTCCCTTTTTTCTGCCCTGCGCTCCAATGGCCGGTCCCACCTCCTGGAACATTGAATCCAAATGAAGATTCCTACAAGACAAAGGGTGCCACCACCGAAAGTTCTTGCTGCCCCAGAAGTGCCTAAACTGCCCCAACAACTGCACCTGAAGCCAAAGGATCCCGACTTTTTTATTCCTTAGGGAAAGAGCTGCTGTTCCCTTTTCTCAGGCCTGAGCTACAATGGCCTGTCACAACTCCTTAAAAATTTTCTCTAAATGAAGATTCCTGCCAGACAACAGGTGCCACCACAGAAAGCTCTTTGCTGCCCTTGAAGTACCCAGGCTGCCCCAACAACTGCACCTCAAAGCCAAAGCTTCCTGACTTTTTTTCCTTAGGGAAAGAGCTGCTGTTCCCTTTTTTCAGCCCTGCGCTGCAATGGCCTGTCCCACCTCCTGGAAAATTTCCTCTAAATGAAGATTCCTGCCAGACAAAAGGTGCCACCACAGAAAGGTCTTGCTACCCAAGAAGTGCACAGGCTGCCCCACCAATTACACCTGAAGCCAAAGCTTCCAGTTTTTTTTTTCCTTAGGGAAAGAGCTGCTGTTCTCTTTTTCAGCCCTGCTCTGCAATAACTGGTCCCACCTCCTGGAAAATGGAATTTAAATGAAGATTCCTGCCAGACAAAAGGTGCCACCACAGAAAGTTCTTCCTGGCCAAGAAGTGCCCAGGATGGCCCACTAACTGCACCTGAAGCCAAAGCTTCCAGACTTTTTTTCCTGGTGGAAAGAGCTGCTGTTCCCTTTTTTCACCCCTGCGCTGCAATGGCCCGTCCCACCTCTTGAAAAATTGCATCCAAATGAAGATTCCTGCCAGACAAATGGTGCCACCACAGAAAGTTCTTGCTGCCCAAGAAGTTCCCAGGATGCCCAACCAACCACACCTGAAAGCAAAGCTTCCCGACTTTTTTTCCTGGTGGAAAGAGCTGCTGTTCCCTTTTTTCAGGCCTGTGATTCAATGGCCTGTCCCACCTTTTGAAGAATTAAATCCAACATAAGATTCCTGCCAGACAAAAGGTGCCACCACAGAAAATTCTTCCTTCCCAAGAAGTTCCCAGGCTGCCCCAACAACTGTACCTGAAGCCAGAGGATCCAGACTTTTTTCCTTAGGGAAAGAGCTGCTGTTCCATTTTTCAGCCCTGCGCTGCAATGGCCGATCCCACCTCCTGAAAAATTGAATCCAAATAAAGATTCCTGTCAGACAAAAGGTGCCACCACAGAAAACTCTTCCTGTCCAAGAAGCGTTTAGGCTGCCCCAACAACTGCACCTCAAAGCCAAAGCTTCCAGACTTTTTTTCCTGGTGGAAAGAGCTGCTGTTCCCTTTTTTCAGCCCTGCGCTGCAATGGCCTGTCCCACCTCCTGAAAAATTCAATGCAAATGAAGATTCCTGCCAGACAAATGGTGCCACCACAGAAAGCTCTTTGCTGCCCAAGAAGTGCCCAGGCTGCCCCAACAACTGCACCTCAAAGCCAAAGCTTCCTGACTTTTTTTCCTTAGGGAAAGAGCTGCTGTTCCCTTTTTTCAGGCCTGCGCTGCAATGGCCGGTCCCACCTCCTGGAAAATTTCCTCTAAATTAAGATTCCTGCCAGACAAAAGGTGCCACCACAGAAAGGTCTTGCTGCCCAAGAAGTGCCCAGGCTGCCCCACCAATTACACCTGAAGCCAAAGCTTCCAGTTGTTTTTTTCCTTAGGGAAAGAGCTGCTGTTCCCTTTTTTCTGCCCTGCGCTGCAATGGCCGGTCCCACCTCCTGAAAAATTGAATCCAAATAAAGATTCCTGTCAGACAAAAGGTGCCACCACAGAAAACTCTTCCTGTCCAAGAAGTGCCCAGGCTGCCCCAACAACTGCACCTCAAAACCAAAGCTTCCCGACTTTTTTTCCTGGTGGAAAGAGCTGCTGTTCCCTTTTTTCAGCCCTGCGCTGCAATGGCCAGTCCCACCTCCTGAAAAATTGAATCCAAATGAAGATTCCTGCCAGACAAAAGGTGCCACCACAGAAAGGTCTTCCTGCCCAAGAAGTTCCCAGGCTGCCCCAACAACTGCACCTGAAGCCAAAGGTTCCAGTCCTTTTTTCATGGTTGAAAGAGCTGCTGTTCCCTTTTTTCAGCCCTGCGCTGCAATGGCTGGTCCCACCTCCTGAAAACTTCAATCCAAAAGAAGATTTCTGCCAAACAAAAGGTGCCACCACAGAAAACTCTTCCTGCCCAAGAAGTTCCCAGGCTGCCCCAAACAACTGCACCTGAAGCCAAAGCTTCCAGACTTTTTTTCCTTAAGGAAAGAACTGATGTTCCCTTTTTTCTGCTTTGTGCTGCAAGGGGCGGTCTCACCTTTTAAAAGATTGAATCGAAATGTAGATTCCTGCGCGACAAAAGGTGCCACCACAGAAAGTTCTTGCTGCCCAAGAAGTGCCCAGGCTGCCCCACCAACTGCACCTGAAGCTAAAGCTTCCAGACTTTTTTTCCTGGTGGAAGGAGCTGCTGTTCCCTTTTTTCAGCCCTGCGCTGCAATGGCCTGTCCCACCTCCTGGAAATTTGAATCCAGCTGAAGATTCCTACCAGACAAAAGGTGCCACCAACAGAAAGGTCTTTTTTCTGCCCTTGAAGTACCCAGGGTGCACCAACAACTGCACCTCAGAGCCAAAATTTCCAGACTTTTTTTCCTTAGGAAAAGAGCTGCTGTTCCATGTTTTCTCCCCTGCGCTGCAATGGCCGGTCCCACCTCCTGAAAAATTCAATCCAGCTGAAGATTGCTGCCAGACAAAAGGTACCACCACAGAAAGTTCTTGCTGCCTCACAAGTGCCCAGGCTGCCCCAAGAACTGCACGTGAAGCCAAAGCTTCCAACCTTTTTTCGTGGTGAAAAGAGCTGCTGTTCCCTTTTTTCAGCCCTGCTCTCAATGGCCGGTCCCATCTCCTGGAACACTGAATCCAACTGAAGATTCCTACCAGACAAAAGGTGCCACCACAAGAAAGGTCTTGCTGACCAAGAAGTGCCCAGGCTGCCCCACCAATAACACCTGAAACCAGAGGATCCAGACTTTTTTTTCTTAGGGAAAGAGCTGCTGTTCCCTTTTTTCAGCCCTGCGCTGCAATGGCCTGTCCTACCTTTTGAAAAATTAAATCCCACAGAAGATTCCTGCCAGACAAAAGGTGCCACCACAGAAAACTCTTCCTTCCCAAGAAGTGCCCATGCTTCACCAACGACACCTGAAGCCAAAGCTTCCAGCCTTTTTCTCCTGATGGAAAGAGCTGCTGTTCCCTTTTTTCAGCCCTGCGCTGCAATGGCCGGTCCCACCTCCTGAAAAATTTACACCAAATGAAGATTCCTGCCAGACAAAAGGTACCACAACAGAAAGTTCTTCCTGCCCAAGAAGTTCCCAGGCTGCCCCACTAACTGCAACTCAAAACCACAGCTTCCAGTCTTTTTTTCCTGGTGGAAAGAGCTGCTGTTCCCTTTTTTCTGCCCTGCGCTGCAATGGCCGGTCCCACCTCCTAGAAAAATTGCTCTAAATGAAGATTCCTGCCAGACAAAAGGTGCCACCACAGAAAGCTCTTTGCTTCCCAAGAAGTGCCCAGGCTGCCCCACCAACTGGACCTCAAAGCCAAAGCTTCCAGAACTTTTTTTGCCTTTAGGGAAAGAGCTGTGCTGTTCCCCTTTTTTCTGCCATGCGCTGCAATGGCCGGTCCCACCTCCTGGAACATTGAATCCAAATGAAGATTCCTACAAGACAAAGGGTGCCACCACCGAAAATTCTTGCTGCCCCAGAATTGCCTAAACTGCCCCAACAACTGCACCTGAAGCCAAAGGATCCCGACTTTTTTATTCCTTAGGGAAAGAGCTGCTGTTCCCTTTTCTCAGGCCTGAGCTACAATGGCCTGTCACAACTCCTTAAAAATTTTCTCTAAATGAAGCTTCCTGCCAGACAAAAGGTGCCACCACAGAAAGCTCTTTGCTGCCCAAGAAGTGCCCAGGCTGCCCCAACAACTGCACCTCAAAGCCAAGGCTTCCTGACTTTTTTTCCTTAGGGAAAGAGCTGCTGTTCCCTTTTTTCAGGCCTGCGCTGCAATGGCCGGTCCCACCTCCTTGAAAATTTCCTCTAAATGAAGATTCCTGCCAGACAAAAGGTGCCACCACAGAAAGGTCTTGCTGCCCAAGAAGTGCCCAGGCTGCCCCACCAATTACACCTGAAGCCAAAGCTTCCAGTTTTTTTTTTCCTTAGGGAAAGAGCTGCTGTTCTCTTTTTCAGCCCTGCTCTGCAATGACTGGTCCCACCTCCTGGAAAATGGAATTTAAATGAAGATTCCTGCCAGACAAAAGGTGCCACCACAGAAAGTTCTTCCTGGCCAAGAAGTGCCCAGGATGGCCCAATAACTGCACCTGAAGCCAAAGCTTCCAGCCTTTTTTCCTGGTGGAAAGAGCTGCTGTTCCCTTTTTTCACCCCTGCGCTGCAATGGCCCGTCCCACCTCTTGAAAAATTGAATCCAAATGAAGATTCCTGCCAGACAAATGGTGCCACCACAGAAAGTTCTTGCTGCCCAAGAAGTTCCCAGGCTGCCCAACCAACCACACCTGAAAGCAAAGCTTCCCGACTTTTTTTCCTGGTGGAAAGAGCTGCTGTTCCCTTTTTTCAGGCCTGTGATTCAATGGCCTGTCCCACCTTTTGAAGAATTAAATCCAACAGAAGATTCCTGCCAGACAAAAGGTGCCACCACAGAAAATTCTTCCTTCCCAAGAAGTTACCAGGCTGCCCCAACAACTGTACCTGAAGCCAGAGGATCCAGACTTTTTTCCTTAGGGAAAGAGCTGCTGTTCCATTTTTCAGCCCTGCGCTGCAATGGCCGGTCCCACCTCCTGAAAACTTGAATCCAAATAAAGATTCCTGTCAGACAAAAGGTGCCACCACAGAAAACTCTTCCTGTCCAAGAAGCGTTTAGGCTGCCCCAACAACTGCACCTCAAAGCCAAAGCTTCCAGACTTTTTTTCCTGGTGGAAAGAGCTGCTGTTCCCTTTTTTCAGCCCTGCGCTGCAATGGCCGGTCCCTCCTCCTAGAAAAATTTCTCTAAATGAAGATTCCTGCCAGACAAAAGGTGCCACCACAGAAAGCTCTTTGCTTCCCAAGAAGTGCCCAGGCTGCCCCACCAACTGGACCTCAAAGCCAAAGATTCCAGACTTTTTTTCCTGGTGGAAAGAGCTGCTGTTCCCTTTTTTCAGGCCTGCGCTGCAATGGCCGGTCCCACCTCCTGGAACATTGAATCCAAATGAAGATTCCTACAAGACAAAGGGTGCCACCACCGAAAGTTCTTGCTGCCCCAGAATTGCCTAAACTGCCCCAACAACTGCACCTGAAGCCAAAGGATCCCGACTTTTTTATTCCGTAGGGAAAGAGCTGCTGTTCCCTTTTCTCAGGCCTGAGCTACAATGGCCTGTCACAACTCCTTAAAAATTTTCTCTAAATGAAGATTCCTGCCAGACAACAGGTGCCACCACAAAAAGCTCTTTGCTGCCCAGGAAGTGCCCAGGCTGCCCCAACAACTGCACCTCAAAGCCAAAGCTTCCTGACTTTTTTTCCTTAGGGAAAGAGCTGCTGTTCCCTTTTTTCAGGCCTGCGCTGCAATGGCCGGTCCCACCTCCTGGAAAATTTCCTCTAAATGAAGATTCCTGCCAGACAAAAGGTGCCACCACAGAAAGGTCTTGCTGCCCAAGAAGTGCCCATGCTGCCCCACAAATTACACCTGAAGCCAAAGCTTCCAGTTTTTTTTTTCCTTAGGGAAAGAGCTGCTGTTCTCTTTTTCAGCCCTGCTCTGCAATGACTGGTCCCACCTCCTGGAAAATGGAATTTAAATGAAGATTCCTGCCAGACAAAAGGTGCCACCACAGAAAGTTCTTCCTTCCCAAGAAGTTCCCAGGCTGCCCCAACAACTGTACCTGAAGCCAGAGGATCCAGACTTTTTTCCTTAGGGAAAGAGCTGCTGTTCCATTTTTCAGCCCTGCGCTGCAATGGCCGGTCCCACCTCCTGAAACATTGAATCCAAATAAAGATTCCTGTCAGACAAAAGGTGCCACCACAGAAAACTCTTCCTGTCCAAGAAGTGTTTAGGCTGCCCCAACAACTGCACCTCAAAGCCAAAGCTTCCAGACTTTTTTTCCTGGTGGAAAGAGCTGCTGTTCCCTTTTTTCAGCCCTGTGCTGCAATGGCCAGTCCCACCTCCTGAAAAATTTACACCAAATGAAGATTCCTGCCAGACAAAAGGTGCCACCACAGAAAACTCTTCCTGCCAAAGAAATTCCCAGGCTGCACAAGCTACACTTGAAGCCAAAGCTTCCAGTCTTTTTTTCCTGGTGGAAAGAGCTGCTGTTCCCTTTTTTCAGGCCTGCGCTGCAATGGCCTGTCCCACTTCCTGGAAAATTGAATCCAAATGAAGATTCCTACCAGACAAAAGGTGCCACCACAAGCAAGGTCTTGCTGCTCGAGAAATGCCCAGGCTGCCCCACCAATAACACCTGAAACCAGAGGATCCAGACTTTTTTTTCTTAGGGAAAGAGCTGCTGTTCCCTTTTTTCAGCCCTGCGCTGCAATGGCTTGTCCCACCTTTTGAAAAATTAAATCCAGCAGAAGATTCCTGCAAGACAAAAGGTGCCACCACAGAAAACTCTTCCTGTCCAAGAAGTGTTTAGGCTGCCCCAACAACTACACCTCAAAGCCAAAGCTTCCAGACATTTTTTCCTGATGGAAGGAGCTGCTGTTCCCTTTTTTCAGCCCTGCGATGCAATGGCCTGTCCCACCTCCTGAAAAATTTACTCCAAATGACGATTCCTGCCAGACAAAGGGTACCACAACAGAAAGTTCTTCCTGCCCAAGAAGTTCCCAGGCTGCCCCAACAACTGCACCTCAAAGCCAAAGCTTCCAGACTTTTTTTCCTGGTGGAAAGAGCTGCTGTTCCCTTTTTTCAGCCCTGCGCTGCAATGACCGGTCCCACCTCCTGAAAAATTCAATGCAAATGAAGATTCCTGCCAGACAAAAGGTGCCACCACAGAAGGCTCTTGCTGCCCCAGAAGTGCCCAGGCTGCCCCAACAACTGCACCTCAAAGCCAAAGCTTCCAGCCTTTTTTTCCTGGTGGAAAGAGCTGCTATTCCCTTTTTCAGCCCTGCGCTGCAATGGCCTGTCCTACCTTTTGAAAAATTACATCCCACAGAAGATTCCTGCCAGACAAAAGGTGCCACCACAGAAAACTCTTCCCGAATTGCCCATCATGCTTTCACCAATAACCTGAAAGCCCAAAGCTTCCAGCCTTTTTCTCCTGATGGAAAGAGCTGCTGTTCCCTTTTTTCAGCCCTGCGCTGCAATGGCCGGTCCCACCTCCTGGAACATTGAATCCAAATGAAGATTCCTGCCAGACAAAAGGTGCCACAACAGAAAGTTCTTCCTGCCAAAGATGTGCCCAGGCTGCCCCAACAAGTGCACCTCAAAGCCAAAGCTTCCAGTCTTTTTTTCCTGATGGAAGGAGCTGCTGTTCCCTTTTTTCACCCCTGCGCTGCAAAGGCCGGTCCCACCTCCTGGAACATTGAATCCAAATGAAGATTCCTGCCAGACAAAAGGTGCCACAACAGAAAGTTCTTCCTGCCAAAGATGTGCCCAGGCTGCCCCAACAACTGCACCTCAAAGCCAAAGCTTCCAGACATTTTTTCCTGATGGAAGGAGCTGCTGTTCCCTTTTTTCAGCCCTGCGCTGCAATGGCCTGTCCCACCTCCTGAAAAATTTACTCCAAATGACGATTCCTGCCAGACAAAGGGTACCACAACAGAAAGTTCTTCCTGCCCAAGAAGGTCCCAGGCTGCCCCAACAACTGTACCTCAAAGCCAAAGCTTCCAGACTTTTTTTCCTGGTGGAAAGAGCTGCTGTTCCCTTTTTCTGCCATGCGCTGCAATGGCCGGTCCCACCTCCTAGAAAAATTTCTCTAAATGAAGATTCCTGCCAGACAAAAGGTGCCACCACAGAAAGCTCTTTGCTTCCCAAGAAGTGCCCAGGCTGCCCCACCAACTGGACCTCAAAGCCAAAGCTTCCAGACTTTTTGTCCTTAGGGAAAGAGCTGCTGTTCCCTTTTTTCTGCCATGCGCTGCAATGGCCGGTCCCACCTCCTGGAACATTGAATCCAAATGAAGATTCCTACAAGACAAAGGGTGCCACCACCGAAAGTTCTTGCTGCCCCAGAATTGCCTCAACTGCCCCAACAACTGCACCTGAAGCCAAAGGATCCCGACTTTTTTATTCCTTAGGGAAAGAGCTGCTGTTCCCTTTTTTCAGGCCTGCGCTGCAATGGCCTGTCACAACTCCTTAAAATTTTTCTCTAAATGAAGATTCCTGCCAGACAAAAGGTGCCACCACAGAAAGGTCTTGCTGCCCAAGAAGTGCCCAGGCTGCCCCTCCCACAAATTACCCCTGCAGCCAAAGCTTCCAGCTTTCTTTTTTTCCTTAGCGGAAAGAAGCTGCTTTTCTCTTTTCAGCCCTGCTCTGCCAACAATGATGGTCCCCACCTCTGGAAAATGGAATTAATGAAGATTCCTCTGCCAGGACAAAAGGTGCCACCACAGAAATTTCTTCCTGGCCAAGAATTCCAGGCTGCCCCAACAACTGCCACCTCAAAGCAAAGCTTCCAGATTTTCCCTGGTGGCAAGAGCTGCTGTTGCCTTTTTTCACCCCTGCGCTGCAATGGCCGGTCCCACCTCCTGGAACATTGAATCCAAATGAAGATTCCTGCCAGACAAAAGGTGCCACAACAGAAAGTTCTTCCTGCCAAAGATGTGCCCAGCCTGCCCCAACAACTGCACCTCAAAGCCACAGCTTCCAGTCTTTTTTTCCTGGTGGAAAGAGCTACTGTTCCCTTTTTTCAGCCCTGTGCTGCAATGGCCAGTCCCACCTCCTGAAAAATTTACACCAAATGAAGATTCCTGCCAGACAAAAGGTGCCACCACAGAAAACTCTTCCTGCCAAAGAAATTCCCAGGCTGCACAAGCTACACTTGAAGCCAAAGCTTCCAGTCTTTTTTTCCTGGTGGAAAGAGCTGCTGTTCCCTTTTTTCACCCCTGCGCTGCAATGGCCCGTCCCACCTCTTGAAAAATTGAATCCAAATGAAGATTACTGCCAGACAAATGGTGCCACCACAGAAAGTTCTTGCTGCCCAAGAAGTTCCCAGGCTGCCCAACCAACCACACCTGAAAGCAAAGCTTCCCGACTTTTTTTCCTGGTGGAAAGAGCTGCTGTTCCCTTTTTTCAGGCCTGTGATTCAATGGCCTGTCCCACCTTTTGATGAATTAAATCCAACAGAAGATTCCTGCCAGACAAAAGGTGCCACCACAGAAAATTCTTCCTTCCCAAGAAGTTCCCAGGCTGCCCCAACAACTGTACCTGAAGCCAGCGGATCCAGACTTTTTTCCTTAGGGAAAGAGCTGCTGTTCCATTTTTCAGCCCTGCGCTGCAATGGCCGGTCCCACCTCCTGAAAAATTGAATCCAAATAAAGATTCCTGTCAGACAAAAGGTGCCACCACAGAAAACTCTTCCTGCCCAAGAAGTGTTTAGGCTGCCCCACCAACTGCACCTCAAAGCCAAAGCTTCCAGTCTTTTTTTCCTGGTGGAAAGAGCTGCTGTTCCCTTTTTTCAGCCCTGCGCTGCAATGGCCTGTCCCACTTCCTGGAAAATTGAATCCAAATGAAGATTCCTACCAGACAAAAGGTGCCACCACAAGAAAGGTCTTGCTGCTCGAGAAATGCCCAGGCTGCCCCACCAATAACACCTGAAACCAGAGGATCCAGACTTTTTTTTCTTAGGGAAAGAGCTGCTGTTCCCTTTTTTCAGCCCTGCGCTGCAATGGCTTGTCCCACCTTTTGAAAAATTAAATCCAGCAGAAGATTCCTGCAAGACAAAAGGTGCCACCACAGAAAACTCTTCCTGTCCAAGAAGTGTTTAGGCTGCCCCAACAACTACACCTCAAAGCCAAAGCTTCCAGACTTTTTTTCCTTAGAGATAGAGCTGCTGTTCCCTTTTTTCAGCCCTGCGCTGCAATGGCCGGTCCCACCTCCTGAAAAATTGAATCCAAATGAAGATTCCTGCCTAACAAAAGGTACCACAACAGAAAGTTCTTCCTGCCCAAGAAGTTCCCAGGCTGCCCCAACAACTGCACCTCAAAGCCAAAGCTTCCAGACTTTTTTTCCTGGTGGAAAGAGCTGCTGTTCCCTTTTTTCTGCCCTGCGCTGCAATGGCCGGTCCCACCTCCTAGAAAAGTTTCTCTAAATGAAGATTCCTGCCAGACAAAAGGTGCCACCACAGAAAGCTCTTTGCTTCCCAAGAAGTGCCCAGGCTGCCCCAACAACTGCACCTCAAAGCCAGAGGATGCAGACTTTTTTCCTGAGGGAAAGGGCTGCTGTTCCCTTTTTTCAGCCCTGCACTGCAATTGCCAATCTAACTCCCAAAATTGAATCCAAATTAAGATTCCTGCCAGACAAAAGGTGCCACCACAGAAAGCTCTTGCTGCCCAAGAAGTGCCCAAGCTGCCGCACCAACTGTACCTCCAAGCCAAAGCTTCCAGGCTTTCTTTCCTTGAGGCAAAGCTGTTGTTTCTTTCTTTTCAGAACCCTGTACTCGACTCCCAAAATTGAAGACGGACAAAGATTCCTCCCAGACATGAGGTGCCCAGTCCAGGCCTCCCTGGACACTCTGCCAGTGCCACATCAAGATCCTGTGCAGCAACAGGATCCTACAGCAAAAGCAGGTGTTCCCGACTCCAGGGCTCTTCCCTGATCCAGTATGGCAAGAGCAGGAGACGGAGTATCTCGGCACCTCAGTTACTTCTGGCAAGAGACTCCATCCCTCCCAGAGCCTCTGGGAGACCTGCCGGAGTCACACACAGGAGCCCCTCTGGCCAGGTCTCCCTGGGGAAGAGGGAAGAGCGGGGAGGAGCAGAGCCCGCTCCTCGCCGAGGATGCACATGGCAGCAAAAGGCTGCGGGTAGGAGTGGGAGCCCAGGCCATTGCAGTCTAAGATTCCCAGGAGCAGGTGGCCCAGCAGCTCCTGTCCCCAAGACACCGGTTCTCAATCCACAGCTCCCAAGAAGCTGCGGCTTTGCCGGAGGAGAAGATCCTTTCTCTGGATCTGGACAAGATCGTCCAGTGACGAAGGCAAGTGCTTCCAACTCCAGGGCTGTCTCTTGAGCCGCCTCTAGAGTAGAATATCAGGGAATATCTCCGCATCTCTGTTCCTCCCTGCGATAGCCTCCATCCCTTCCCCCAGCTCTGGCAGTCCTGGTGGACTGCAGGCAGATTAGCCTCTGCCTAAGGGACAAAATCCAGCCTATACGGCAAGGACTTCAAGAATTTCAGTTTTGAGCCAGTAGGGCACTGCAGTACTGTTGTGTAAACACTAAATAAGGAGAAGGGGAAGGAAGAAAATAGAAACTTTTTTTTTTTTGGTTGCAAATAGGTTTTTTTCACGTGGGTTTAGGGTGGATATTTGGGAAAGGTTCTTCCCTCCGAGGGTGGTTGGGCACTGGACCAGGCTCCCCAGGGCAGTGGTCACAGCACCAAGGCTGGCTGAGTTCAGGCACACGGTGTGACTCTTGGGGTCGGTGCCGT